>NC_077228.1:206279978-206427478 GCF_027887165.1 Monodelphis domestica
GTCACTTGACCCCCATTGCCTAGCCCTGACCACTCTTCTGCCTTGGAACCAATAGACAATTGAATCTAAACAGGAAGGTGAGGATTTTATTACAATAAAAAATGATGAAATAAGTAGATAGATAGATAAATAAATAATCAAATAATAAATAGATAAATAAGTAGATGAATAAATAAATGAATGAATGAATAAAATGAAGGGTTTAACTAGAGCACCTATAAGATTCCCCCAAGTTCTAAGACCTAGAAATAGCAATAATAGGCAACATTTATTTACCAGTCAGTCAACAAGCATTTATTAATCACCTCCTATGTGTCAGTGAGGGGCAGCTAGATGGTGCAGGGGATAGAGTACCAGGACTGGAATCATGAATTCTCATCTTCCTGAGTTCAAATCTAGCCTCAGATACCTACTAGCTGTGAGAACCTGGGCAAATCACTTGCCCTATTTGCCTCAATTTCCTCATCAGTAAAAATGAGCTGGAGAATGAAACGACAAACTCCTCCAATGTCTCTGCCAAGAAAACCCCAAGTGAGGTCATAAAGAGTCAGACATAACTGAAACGACTAAACCCACAAATGTGTCTGTCACTGTGATAAAGGGTGAGAATACAAAGGATGGCAAAAAGGAGTCTCTACTCTTGAGGAGCTCACAGTTTAATGGAGGAGACCATGCAGAAAAATATCTTTGCATAGGATACATTGAGGTTAGTCTCACAAGTTGCTAAGGACCGGGAATGACTTCTTGCAGAAGATGAGACTTTAGCTAAGACTTGAAGGAGACCAGAAGGCAGAGATGAGGAATTAGGACATTCCAGGCACCAGAAGCAGCCAGGGAAAACTCACAAGGTTGGGAGATGAAGGGTCTTGCTCAAGGAATAGCAAGGAGGCTAATGACATGGGACCAAAGCATACGCTGTGGAAAGTAAAGATCTAAGAAGATTGGAAAGGTACAAAAGGACCAGATTAGGAACTTTGATGTAGGGGCAGTGAGGTAGCACAATGGATAGAGCTCCAGACCTGGAGACAGGACGTCCAGGTTTCAAATATGATCTCAGACACTTCTTTGTGTGATACTAGGCAAATTCCTTAACTCTGTTTGCCCAGTCCTTGCTCTTCAGTCTTACAGTTTTTACTAATGAGAGAAAGTAAAGGTTTAAAAAGGAAAAGAAGGACTTTGACAGCCATGTAGATGATCTCATTTGAGCTTCACAGCTACCCTATAAAATATAAGTACTTTAGGCTCTTATTTTGGAGATGAGAAAATTGAGGCATAGAATAAGTGATTAGTAGATTTTCCTTGACTTGGTTTAATTTTTTTTAAACCCTTATGCATTGGTTCCAAGGCAGAAGAGCTATAAGACATAGACAATGGGGGTGAAGTGACTTGCCCAGGGTCACCCAGCTAGGAAGTGTCTGAGGCTAGATTTGAACCCAGGACATCCCATCTCTAGGCCTGGCTCTCAATCCACTGAGCTATCCAGATGCCCTCTTGACTTAATTATATAACCTTAGGCAAGTCATTTCAACTCTCTAGGCCTCAATTTATTCTTCTGTAAAATAGGAATAATACTTTCAAGGTTATCATGAGAATCAAATGACATAATAAGAGATAATGCTTCAAAACCAGAAAGTAATATGCAAATGTAAATTGTTACTATTCTGGATTGGACAGATTCTCCAATGAACAATCAATGAGCATTGCTGACTTTTTTGAGTCCTCTGATCTAAGCCTGAGCTTTACTGCCACATCATTAATGCTGAGTAAATAAATATTTAGATACATTTGGAAAGCCTGTTATCTAAAGGGTTCATTGAGTAAAGAACCCTTTGGGGATACCAGTGACTTTGTTGGACTGGGAATCAGAAGATATTGAAATCTTACCTCTGACACTCTTATCAGATATGTGACCATGGGCAAGTCACTTACCTCTCAGAGCCTCCAATTCCCCATCAGTAAAATAGAAATAATAATACATTTAATATATATTTCACAACCTTCAAAAAAGGTAATATATTAGCATGTTTGTTATCTTTTATGTTATATAATTATATATCATATAATATATCTTTACATATGTGTATATATATAAAGCTCTTTGTGTACCTTAAAGTGCTATGTAAACTAGTTATTATATGACTCACATTGGCTGAGTTATGCTGGGCAAGTCATTTAACTTTTCAATGCTCTAAGCAACTTATTCTTATTTGCAGAAAAGATACTGACCTGTATTGATAGAGGGAGTTCTCTCTTCTGGAGTTTGCTATACAAATAAAATCAGATACCTTCTTAAAAAATATTTTTGGGATTTAAAAAATATTACTATCCATTATCCTCTTAATAATTCATAGTCAAATCAACAAGCATCAATTAAGTGCCTACTATGTGCCAAGCACTGGAGATATAAAAAATAAAAAAGATAAACCCTGCTTTCAAGGAGCTCACATGAAAATAATTATGTACAAACTAGATAGATAGATAGATAGATAGATAGATAGATAGATAGATAGATAGATAGATAGATAGATAGTATATATTTGGATAAATTGAAGATAATTAGCAGAGAAAAGGCACTAGTATTATTAGAGAGGTCAAGAAGTACTTGTTGTAGAAGATGGGATTTTTAGCTGGAAAATGCCAGGACATTCCAGGAATGTGTGCAAGTTAGATTTAAATGAAAGGGAATACACAAAGCCATCATCCTCACTATTTCTTCCAGAGTTATTAAGTAAGACAAGTCTAGATGGCTGATGATACCACTGGGTTTATATCCCAAAGAGATCATAAAGAAAAAGACCTGAACAAAAATATTTATAGCTACGCTCTTTGTGGTGGCAAAAAAAAAATGGAAAATGAGGAGATGCCCTTCAATTGGGGAATAGCTGAACAAATTGTGGTATCTGTTGGTGACGGAATACTATTGTGCTCTAAGGAATAATGAACTGGAGGAATTCCATGGGGACTGGAATGACCTCCAGGAATTGATGCAGAGTTTCCACTCAGGAGAACATTGTACACAGAGACTGATACACTGTGGTACAATCGAACATAATGGACTTCTCTACTAGCAGCAATGCAATGATCCTGGACAATTCTGAGGGATGTATGAGAAAGAACACTATCCACATCCAGAGGAAGAAATGTGGGAGCAGAAACAAAGAAGAAAAACAACTGCTTGATCACATGGGTCAATGGGGATATGATTGGGAATGTAGACTATAAATGGTCACTTTAGTGCCAATATCAATAATAGGGAAATAGGTCTTGAACAATGACACATGTGAAACCCAGTGGAATTACACATTGGCTATGGGATGGGGTAGGGGGAGGGGAGGGAAAGAACATGAGTCTTGTAACCATGGGAAAATATTCCTAATTAATTAAATAAATAAAATTTTCCAAAATGTCAAAAAAGATGGCTGGTGATAGTTCAGGATGCAGTGAATGAACTTGGCATCTTTGATGAGCAAACTCTAAGTATACCACAATACCTACCTCAGCTACTTTCATGACAAATTGTTCTCTGCCCATTCCACCAAGGGAAGTCTTCACATGTCGAGACAGATATCTTCCTGACTCACCAATAGGCGAATTTGAGACCTGTCGATAACCCTCAACCTGGTTTAGTCCATCTACCAAGGCAGTTTTGCCTGAGTAAGACCACTGTGCACACTACAGCTTTTTAGAGTCACAGGTCAGATATGAGGTGGACACCAAAGGTGGATGAGCAGCCCTGAAAAAATGTTCAGCAAACCCTATACCAAAGATGCTAGTCCTCCTTGAATATTCCCTACATCCCAGTGAAAGAACTAGATTTTTAACTCAGGTTTTCCTACTTTTCTGTCAGTTATGATTTTTCCTATGTCCAGTTTTCTTTAGACAAGATGAACCACTGTGAAGAGGAGCCTCTGAGGTATTAAGCTAAAGCACCAACAATTCCCCACCTCTCCTACAGCAGCCAATACCCAATGAAAAAGGAGCCCTATCTTTGCTCTCTGGTTTCTGATCCATATAACAATTAAAACCTCTGAGACACTGGGTTTCAAATGAGAAAATCAATTTATTGACCAGGCTAGCAATAACCAATAAATTAATTGATCAGTGACTTCTTTTGGTGATCAACAGCAAAGATATTCAGCATCTTGAGTCATTAAATACAATTCTGGAAGCTTATTATTCAGTCTTCCCTTAAACAAATTGGTGAATATCTAATGAGGTGGGCTAATATTCTTTCAGTCTCCCCCCAATTCCTTCATGTTGGTAGAGGGAGTCATGAATATAAAATTTTAATAGCCCTTGGTTATGTAAATAGAAAGATCAAATTGGGTCCAGTTAAGTTTTTACCTCCATAGCTCATTTTAATAGGGGGCCCAAAGACACTGCCTTGCTGTTCTCCAGACGCAATCTCAATTTCTATCATCCCTATTTAGAAACTGCTTTAGGATAAGGAACATTCCTTGAATTGCCAGGAACAAAGGGATAAGAAAAGAGGTTCAAAATACAGATTCAGATCCTCAATTATAAAATGATACCGAACATTACTTAGAAATAGATATAAATTGGAAATAAATTGGAAATTGGAAATAAATCTCACCCAGAAACTGAGCAAGATCCAATTCTGGAGCAGGGGATCAGATATAAGCTTTTATTGTTTTAAATCCTTACTTTCTGTCTTAGAATCAATGCTACATATAATTGGCACACAATTAATGCATATCAGTTGAGGAAAATGGAGATAATAGAAAAGATGATGACAATCCAAATCCTTTCCTTCCTTTAAGGCTATTTCCATTTCTGTCTCTTCTGTGAAAGCTGAGTGCAAAAAGCTGGGTGGAAAGAGAGCATTGGGCTTGAAAACAGGAAGACATGTTCAAATCCTTCCTTAGACACTCACTAGCTGTGTCACTCTTAATAAAGTCACTTAATCTCAAGCCACCTCAGTTTCCTCAAGTATACAGTGGGAATAATAATAATAATAGGGTACTCTCCTATATAGAGGAGAAACAAAATGCCATCATGACTCCTATTTTGCAGAGATTTACAATGTTCCAAGGTAAATGAAGATGCAGAAAAGAGTATTCCAGGTGAAGAAAGCAGGAAAAAACATGAACACTTTTCTACTTGCTTATTTTCCAGAATTCCAGCATAACGTGGGATCTCTTTGCTTGCCTGTAAAATGAATAGAATGTTCTAAGCAGGAATGAGGTAGAAAAAAGAAGGCACAGTGAGGACCCTAATATGACTGCAGTGAGTTCTCACAGTAGGGAACAATAGGAAATAAGACTGGTCCTGAAAACCAGGTAAAGGGCCTTTAAATGTGGTGATTCTCCATAACTTTTCATCATGTCACAATGAAATCAGCATTTCAGCAAGGTTTCTCTAGAAGCCATGTGCAGGATGTAGTGGCAGGGGCATGGAAGGGGTGAAGAGGAGTCCTAGCAAGAGGACACTGCAGTAATCTACGTATAAGGTGCTGAGCGCATCAGAATCCGAGCCAAGGGTGACAGGCAAGCTAAGAACTGAGAGCTGAGTCAGCACCAATAAAAGGGACAGCGACAAACCTTTTGCTTCTGAGCAGCATTTCACTGCATTATGAGTGCAAGACAGCATCTTGCTGTAAGAAATGAGGAAAGAGATGATTTCAAAGAAATGTGGAAAGGCTTATATAAACTGATGCAGAGCAAAGTGAGCAGAACCAGAAATACAAAGAAATTAGTAGAAACAGGAGAATGATTTATATCATAAGGACACTTTAAAGTATTACAAATAACACTATAAAGATAATTTTGAAAGCTATAACAACTATAATCAATACAAAGATCATCTTTGATTCCAAAGAACTAATAATAAAACATTCTATCTATTGACAGAAATGTGATCGATTTAAGATGCAGAAATAAACAGACATGTCTATAAGCATGTGTCTACATACATATATGTACATTTAATGTTTAGTCATTTTTTCAGTCATGTCCAACTCTTTTGTGACCATATCTGGAGTTTTCTTGGCAAAGATACTGAAGTGGTTTGTCATTTCCTTCTCCAATTCATTTTATAGAAGAGGAAACTGAAACCAACAGGGTTAATTGATTTGCCCACATTGCTAGTAAAGTGTCGGTGGCTGGATTTGAACTCAGAAAGAACATGCTTTGCACTAGGGCACCACCCAGCTCATATTTATGTATGTATTGCATATTATATGTGTGTATGTGTGTACATCCAATAAGAGAATTTGTTTTGCTTGCTCTATGTGTTTTGTTAGCAGGAATTTGTTTTTCTTTCCTCTTTTTTCCCTAGTGGGGTGGGAAAGAGAGAAAATAGATTTCTCTTAATTAAAAAGCCATTTAAAAAGAGATGTTGAGAGTTCTTCAGAAATGGAATGTTCTGTGGGCTTTCAGATGAGGTCACCATAATGTTTGTTTTGCCTAATTGCTTTATTTTTGTTATAAGAGTCCCCTCACATAGTAGGAGTAATCTCTAAGTGTTGGTAATAATTTTTTTTTAAAGCATATCAGTAAAACTTTTTTTTAAATGAATGTATGAGAGGGCATAGGTGGCTCAGTGGATAGAGAACTAGACCTGAAGAAGAGAGATCCTGGGTTCAAATGTGGCCTCAGATACTTCCTAGCTGTGTGACCCTGGACAAGTCATTTAATCCCCATTGCTTAGCACTTACCACTCTTCTGTCTTGGAAGCAATACTTAGTATTGATTCTGAGGCAGCAGATAAGGTTTGTTTGTTTTTTAAGAATGTGTGTGTGTGTGTGTGTGTGTGTGTGTGTGTGTGAGAGAAATTCATTGGAAAACTTACAAGACAAGGAAGGGTAAGTTACCTTGCCAATAGTGAATTAGTACAATGGATAGCTGACAGTAGAGTTAGGAAAACCTAGGCTAAAGTCCTGACTTACTATTATGTGACCATAGACAAGTCACCTAAACTCTCTAAACCTCAGTTTCAATATCTGTAAAAATGGGGGTATTAATACCTACAGTAACTAAATACCAAGGTGATAGTAAGATTCCAATGTGATATTTGTGAAATGCTTTTTCAAACCTCAGAGAGCTATGGGAGTGTTTGTTGTTATTCTTCATCTTGTTTCATATTTTTCATGGAGTTCACATATCCTGTTGTTGATTCTTTTATGTTTAATGCTCTTCAGATCATTTCACAGAATAACTATTTTTTGTACTGAATAAAAGTGTTGGGATATTAACTCATCTGCTACAGGTTTGATAAGTATCTTTAAGACCAGGAGCCAAGAGGATTATGGGGATCATATATTCCTCATGCTGTTCCCACATGGTTTTATTTTTTCCACTTGGTCTATGGCATTTTTTCACATAATATTTTATTTTTCCAAATTCATGTAAAAAAATTTTAAGTCCTTTTTTTGAAATTCTGAGTTTCATGCTTGTCAGCTTCAGTAGAGGAGAAGAAAGAGTGGAGGAGGGGAGGATTATGAAGCATGTAACCATGGGGAAATATTTTAAATAAAAAAGGAAAAAAAGAAATTCTGAGTTGCAAATTATCTCCTTTCTTCCCCCTCACCTTCCCTGAAACAGAAAACAATTTCATATAGGTTATACATGTGCAGTCATGCAAAACATTTCCATATTAGTCATATTGTGAAATAGAACAGGTCTCTATATTTTGAAAGCTTTTCATTCTGTGTAGTTTAGAGATTATTGAATCCTTAGTATGCTATTAAAAACATTGTTCTTTAATTTTTATGGAGCAATATTATGACCAGAAGATTATGAGTAATAACTTTGATCCATGACAATGCTCCAATTTCAGCAGAATTCTCAAATATATCCTAAAGTCTCTCTTTATAAGTATTTGTTATCTGTTGACTTATTAATTTTTTTATTTAATTACCTTAGAATATTTGTCCATTAGGGGATGCCCTTCAATTGGGGAATGGCTGAACAAATTGTGGTATATGTCGGTGATGGAATACTATTGTGCTCAAAGGAATAATAAAGTGGAGGAATTCCATGAGGACTGGAACAACCTCCAGGAATTGATGAGAGTGAGAGGAGCAGAACCAGGAAAACATTGTACATGGAGACTAATACACTGTGGTACAATCAAATGTAATGGACTTCTCCATTAGTGGCAATGCAATGACCCTGAACAACCTGGAGGAATCTACAAGGAAACCCACTATCCACATCCAGAGGAAACACTGTGGGAGTAAAAACACCAAAGAAAAACAACTGCTTGACTACATGGATCAAAGGGATATGGTTAGGGATGTAGTCTAGTAGTAGTCTCTCGGTAACCGAGGATGAGGATTGTCTTTGTGCACTTTCATCTGTGATGTAGATGAGTGTGCACAAAACACTTGTTTGTGAAGGAGATTTAAGTGGAAAAGTCGATGCACAGAGACAGTCCCACTCTCTCAGCGTTGGAAGCCTGGGTCCAATGGCATGAAAAATCATTACACCTGGTGACTTCCTCAGCTGCATTGGATGGCTGTGTTGTCTTTTGTGCTCCAACATGCCCTAAGCACTCCACAGTGCTTTGCTGCGTCACCATCTCAGCTGTTGAAACTTCTTATTTGGTTTCTTCCGTCTGTTCAGCCGAAGCAGTCTTCACATGCTGGGTGAGCAAGGCCCTGGTTCACCAGGGGTCTATGACCCAATGGTTACCCTCACAAGGTTTAGCCGGCCTGTCGAAGCCGTTGCCTGAGATGTGGCCGCTGCCGCATGCTAACAACTACTAGGAGCCACAAGTGAGAGCTGGGTGTCAGGTGAGGGTCAGAGGTTGGAGAGCTGCCCTAAGAGGGCACGACAAGCCCTCCATACCAGAGATACTACTCCTCCCTGAGCACCCCATACACCCCGGTTAGGGATGTAGACTCTAACTAAATGAACATCCTAATACAAACAACAATATGGAAATCGGTTCTGATTAAGGACACAAGCAATACCCAATGAAATTGCACGTTGGCTGCGGGAAGGGTGGGTGGAGGGGAGGGAGGGAATAATCAATGTGATTATTGTAACCAAGGAATAATGTTCTAAATTGACTAAATAAACTAATTCAAATGGGAAAAAATAAAAAATAAAAACAAAACAAACAAGCAAAAAAATAGAATATTTTTCCATGGTTTCATGATTCATGTTCTTTCCCTCTCTTCCTCCTTTCCCCCTCTTGTAGTCAATGAGCAATTCAACTGGGTTTTACATGTATCATTCATTGATCAAGACCCATTTCCATATTATTGATATTTGCACTAGAGTGATGATTTAGTCTACATCCCCAATCATATCCCCATCAAACCATGTGATCAAGCAGTTGTTGTTTTTTTCTATGTTTCTGCTCCCACAGTTCTTCCTCTGAATGTGGATAACATTCTTTCTCATAAGTCCCTTGGAATTGTCCTGAATCATTGCATTGCTGCTAGTAGGAAAGTCCATTACATTCAATTATGCCACAGTATATCAGTCTTTGTGTACAATGTTATCTTGGTTCTGTTCCTTTCACTCTGCATCACTTCCTGGAGGTCATTCCAGTTCACATGGAATTCCTCCAGTTCATTATTCCTTTTAGCACAATAGTATTCCATCACCAACAGACAATAAAACATTTTTATTTTAAAGTTAGAGGCTGTTACTGTTATCACTATCAATGCCAGCAGGCCAGCATACAACAGACTGAACATACAAGTATATACTAGAGTATTCCCCTTGTTTTATTTCACCCTTGTAGGAGGATTAGGGTCTTCTGGTCAATGGAAGAATTTGCCAAGAATGACTCATCATACCCCCCCCTCTAGAATTTACCTTTTCAAACTACCTCCCATTTGCCTCTATGTATACACCCAGAAAATATCCCAGAGATGCAATAGATCCCTGCTGAACTTGGAATGTTCAGAAAAGGGAATCTGGGCCCCTAAGCATCAAGGCAGGCACAGGTATAAGAGAAGCAATGGGAATGTTGATCAGGCAGCTTAATAAGTAGAATTTTAGGAGCTCATTATTCCCCTATTATAGCCCTTACCTTGAACATCCCAAGACATCTGTAAAAGATGATAACTAATTAGGAGGTGGTCCATCAAACCTTCTGTTCTTCCCCACACTGAAGAATGGCCAGGTGAAGGTTTGCAACATAAGCTGCAATAGAACTCTTTCCCCCTTCATTTATTAACCAAATTCAGCTAAAAGGGATGTCATTCTTTGGGATTTATAAGGACAAAGAAAATGCAAAAAGCAGTAGATTGAATGTAAGCTCTGACCCAGGCCCTAGACACAGGAATACATAACAGCTCTTCCTGATATACAGGAATTGGGGCCTTTCTGCTCCAGGGCTTTGATTGTAAAATTTAATACAATATATGAATAATAAATCTCCAAAGGAAGACAATAGATATCAAAGGCATCATTGTGGGAATTCTGTGAATGGGTCTAGCTAAATCACTTCAGACTTTAGACAATGAATATTTAAGAGCTTTCACCATAATCAATAATGATAGCATTAGAAAATGCTTTACATATGGTGTCTTATTTGACTTCATTCAGCAACTAAACCCACTATCACCACAGTTAAGATCACCACAGAACTGGAAGTTTTGACCCATCTGTTGATGATTCATATCTCAAATCTATGAGCATACAAAGCAAATTTTTGCAATAAAAGTAAGAATAAGCTACCCCAATATGGAATAGAACAAGAATGCAAATATGAGGAAATGTAGAACTTGAATTTTTAAAAATGGGATCCCTGCATTATTTGATATAGTGCAAGTGACCCAATATAATGTATATAAGGATTAGTCCATGAGTCATCCTCTTCCTTCTCTATCACTTCTCTCCTCACCCCACCCCATCCCCATCCACAAAAGTTACAAAGTTCCACCAAAGATAAAGGTAGCCATAAAGAGATCTGGGCTGTCTTTCTTAGGAGAATGTAGAGGAATCCTGAAGACAAAAGGTTGTGGTTTCAAATCTGGTCTCAAAAATGTCCTAGATGTGTGACCTTGAGCATTTAACCACAGTTACCTAGCCCTTTCACTCTTCTTCCTTGGAACCAATATTTAGTATCAATTATAAGACAGAGGGAAGAAGAAGAAGAAGAAGAAGAAGAAGAAGAAGAACAACAACAACAACAACAACAACAACAACAACAACAACAACAACAACAACAACAACAACAACAACAACAACAACAACAACAACAACAACAACAACAACAACAACAACAACAACAACGAGGAGGAGGAGGAGGAGGACGAAGACTCCAAAGGATGGGGATATTTTCAGCACACTGGACAAGGGCAATCGGGAGACTGAGAAACTGAAACCAGATCAGCACTTTGTAAGAGACAGCTACATGCAACAGAACACTTTTGAACTCTGGGCAATTGCTGGGAGGGGAAAATTATTTCATGAGGAATGTTTCAAATGAGGTTTCCTCCACATTTATGCAGGAACTGCCAGGGGAAACAATTGCTTCAGGGGAGGGGAAGTGGAAGATCAGGATTAAGGAAGCAAGACTGAGGGGTAAAGGACTGACCTGGGTGCTGTGAACATAGTGGCACAGAAGGAGAGTTAGAAATTGCAATAAGATACAATCTAGATGTCTCTTTTCTGGAGACTTTGGATGAAGAGAAGCAAATAGATGTGGGAGAATAGGGACCTGGGGAGTCAGAGCAATACATTTCAGACTAAGATTGAGAGAAGGTGGCCTGAGAGGAAGGGTAAAGGAAAAATAGATTCAATAGGACATTAGTCCTATGATCTGATTTCCAGATGTCTCTCTAACACCAATGTATAGCATATACCATCACATATCATATGAAAATTTTTATACCTGAGCCTACCCTTTCCAAGCTCAAATATAATCAAAGTAAGACATTAATGTCCCTGATACTATTTGATGAATACTGAAAGTATTCTTCTGCCCATAAATAGCAAGCAAGTAAAAAGCATTTATTAAACAACTACTATGTGCCAGACACTGTGCTAGAAACTAGGGATACAAAACAAAAACCAAACTCAATCATTCTCTTCCTTTGAGGAGCTTGCATTCCATCATGGAACACTAATAAGTATAAATTCTGACTCATTTTTCCTCAATTCATATCTCAAGTCAGTGTATACACACATGTTTTTGTTGTTCAGTCTCTTCAATCATATCTGACTCTTTGTGACCCCACTTGGGGTTTTCTTGGCACAGACACTGGAGTGGTTTGCCATTTCCTTCTCCAGATCATTTTATAGATTAAAAAGCTGAGGCAAACATAGTCAAGTGATTTGCCCAGGGTCACATAATTAGTGCCTGAGGCCAGATTTGAACTCAGGAAGAATGTACCTGACTCCAGACCCAGTACAGGTGCATGTATGTGTATATACATATTTGTGTGTACACAATATGTAAATGTTATTTATGCAAATTATATGGAAAGTAAAAAGAAAATAATTTCAAGGGAAAGGCAGTAGTAGCTGGAGGGAAAGCAGAAAGATCACATATAGGGTATGGATGGCCTAGTATCTCCTTATTCTTAGAAGCTGGGCTGTCTTAATTCAGCTTGCATTTGCTTTTTTTCTCTGGTTATAATATCACACTGCTGACATATAGTGAACTTGCAGTCCACTAACTTCCACCCAATTTTTTTCAACCCAACCATCATATAACTGTGCTTCCTTCCATCTTATACTGAAAAAAAATTTTGACTTCTTGAACCTAAGTGCAAGACTTTATATTTATCCCTATTAAATTTTTTTAAACCCTCTCCTTTCATCTTAAAATCAGTACTGTGCATTGCTTCCAAGACAGAAGAGTAGTAAGGGCTAGGCAATGAGGGTTAAGTGATTTGCCCAGTGTTACATAGATAGAAATTGTCTCTAACCAGATTTGAACCCAGAATCTCCCATGTCTATGCCTGGCTCTCAGTCCACTGAGCCACCTAACTATTCCTTCCTATTAAAATTTCTGTTATTAGATTTTTTCCCAATGCTTAAACCTATTAAGATCTTTTTTTGGATCCTGATTCTATCATCTAGTTTTGTGTCATCAACAAATTTGATGAAGTTGCTCTCTATGCCTTTATCCAAGTCATTAATAAAAACATTAAGCAATTCAGGTCAAGGAGAGAATTTTAGAACACTCCAAAAGAGACCTTCTTTTTGTTGCCATAGAACTGTTTTATTCTAATCATTCAAACAGTTCGAGGCTAATTTCAGTATCCTCTAGCCCACATCTCCACATTATTTCTAAAAGAATAGCTATAATTTATCAAATAATTTGCTGATGTTTGGATAAGCAAACACTATATCGTTTTCCTGGTTGTTTTGTAATTAGTTTAGTAATCCTTTTGGGGGACAGCTAGATGATGCAATGGACAGAGCACTGGGCCTGAATTCAGGAAGATCTGAATTCAAATTGGAACTCACATACTTATTAGCTTTGTGATCCTGGGCAAATTACTTAACCCTCTTTGCCTCAATTTCCTCATGTATAAAATGATCTGGAGAAGGAAATGATAATTTTTTTGTCAAGAAAACTCCAGATATAAACAATAACAAAAGTAACCTTGTCAAAACTGGAAACAAAGTTAATCTGGATTGACTTACAACTCTTTTTTTAAGTCATACTTTTCCCCAATTATGTGTAAAAACAATTTTTAACACATTATTTTTATTTGAATTTACAAATTCTCTCTTTTCCTTCCATTGTCACTTCCCTTCCACCTTGCTGAGATGGTTAGCAATGTGACATAGATTTTACATGTGTAATCATATAAAACATTTTTTTCTTATTGGTTATTTTGTGGAAAAGACCTTGAACAAAAAAGAAGAAAGTGAAATATAGTATGTTTTGGTCTGCATGCAAACTCTATTAGTTCTTTCTCTGAAGGCAGATAGTATTTTTCAATGAGTCTCTAAGATTGTCTTGGATCACTGTGTTGCTGAGGATAGCTGTTTTTCAGAGTTATTCATCTTATAATATTGCTGTTACTATGTAATGTTCTTCTGGTTCTGCTCACTTCATTTTGCATCAGTTCATATAAGTCTTTTTGGGTTTTTCTGAAATCATCCTGGTTGTCATTTCTGAGAGCACAATAGTATCCCATTACAATCATATACCACAACTTGTTCAGCCATTCCTTAGTTGATTGACAATCCTCTGTTTCCAATTATGGCTTGACTTTTCAATGAAGTCATGGTGATTTTTTCTGATCACCATTTCCTTTTCTAAATGTTCATTAGCCATCTCTTTAATGATATGTAGCAATGTGGTACCCTTTCTCACACTCAGAGTCCCCAGAATAGCCACCCCATACTCGATATAATTTGTATGTCCATAAACACACCAATTGAGTGCTCATGATACCCCATTTTTCTCTAGTTAGGCAAAGGACCCAAATTGTTGAAAGCAAAGACATTTAATAAAAGACCAGAGTAAGATTTATAATAGAACATTCCCCTGGAAACAGAGCACTCTCTCCAACAAATATACATACAATCAGAGGAGATAGGAGTAGGGAATTGTAAACCTCAAAATTTCCTTAGACTTATAAATGTTGGAAATTTCACCATTGGGATATTTCATACTTGGAAAATTTCTTACTGATAGTCTATTGGAATGGGAACTCCATTGGCATGGGAGGTTCCTTCTCTTCCCTTCTTAAGATTACTTTAGGACAGAAACCCTTTGCTGAACAATGGAAAGGACTTTGACCTATGCTTAAGCATAGAACAGGAATTTCTTTGAGTCTTGATTGATTTTAGAATTGATACAATGGAGATACTCCACCCTACTCAGTCCTAACAGGATTGAGTAAGGGCTGCAGCCTAGATCAAATTTTAATTATTCCAATCTCTACCATACTCAAGTTAACAGGATTTAGAAAGGGCTGTAGCAAAGGAGTATAGATTTAATCATTTGAAAATATGACCTTCAACAGACATGTGCAAAAGCCAGAAACCTCTGGGCGGTCCTGGGCTAAGCGAGAGCCTCCATTGACAGGGAAATTGATGAAGAGTGATTGGTAGATGTGAGGACTGAGGGGAGGCAACTTGGATGGTGTCCTTAAAGATAGGAGGGTCTGGAGACTAGATGGATGGAGTTTTTTGAGCGGTGTGGTTCCTGGTCTCTGAGGAAGCTTGCTCTGAAGGAAGCTGAAAGTGGGGGCCTCTGAGACTGTTTCTCCATTTTGGACACGTGAGTGAAAGGGACTGATCTCTTTTCTTTGCCCCAGCTATCTAAGGGCTTGGGCCTTTTGGCCCAGCCTAAACAGAGGGGGTATTTAAGCCCTATTCCCTTCTCTCCCCTTTCTCTCTCTCTATATATCTCTAATTCCTTTCTTGCTCCTATTGTAATTAAACTCCAAAAAGGCTGACGGCTGACTTGAGTTTTTCATTTAGGAATTACATAGCTGATTCCTTGGCGACCTTAAATTAATATATATCAGTCTTTTAAAGTGATTCCCTTGTAACATTGTGGCTGACCACACGGGAGTCTAAAGAATCCTCTCAATAAAACTTTTTCCTTGCCTTTTTACTATACTGTTTCACCACTTAGTCCTTTTTTAAAAAAAAAAAAAAACTTGGCTTAAAGACACAGCTGCTAGAACACGTGAGTATAAAAAACTTTTTCTCTTTTCTCCTTAAGTTAAATTGGAATCAGCAGTTTTTTCTTTTTCTTCCCTTTAATCTTAAGGGACAGCTGGGTAGCTCAGCGGATTGAGAGCCAGCCCTAGAGGCAGAAGGTCCTGGGTTCAAATCGGACCTCAGATACTTCCCAGCTGTGTGACTCTGATAGACAGAAAACAGCTGTTTTTAAATCTCAGCAACAGGACTCTAAAGTCCTGGCTGGAAGAACTGTTTCTAAATATCCTTTCCCTTAAGGAACAACTTCCTGGATTAACAAAAAAAAAAAAACCCTGTGGAAAGTTTGTTGCTTTGCCCTGCTCCCCACGTGTTTTGTGAAATTACAAAATATACATATAAAAATGAGTACTACATTCTTTGACAATTATATGGCAGCTGAAGAAGTAGGGGCATTGAGGAATGAAGGATACCTCCAAATTTTTATATTAATAGGTACTGTCATTTTTGTACTCCTCAATACTATATTTAGAGATGAAAAAATAAAAAATATTGAGGATAAAATAAAACAAAATGAGGATAAAATAAAACAAAATGAGGATAAAATAAAACAAAATGAGGATAAAATAAAACAAAATGAGGATAAAATAGAAAATATTGAGGATAAAATAGAAAATGTTGAGGATAAAATAGAAAAAAATGAGGATAAAATAGAAAATATTGAGGATAAAATAGAAAATATTGAGGATAAAATAGAAAAAATTGAGGATACAATAGAAAAAATTGAGGATACAATAGAAAAAATTGAGGATAAAATAGGAAATATTGAAAATAAAATAGAAAAACTTGAGGATAAAATAGGAAATATTGAGAATAAAATAGGAAATATTGAGGATAAAATGGGAGATATGGAAGATAAAATAGGAAAAATTGAGGATAAAATGCAAGCCCAATTAGAAGATCTAAAATGTTTCTTACAGGATCAATGGGCAAACACCCACTCTACCAGAAACAGACCTGTTTCTGAACCTTTGAATGAGGAAATTTCCTTCCCTGAAATAGAGATGGAAAACACCTTCCCTATAGCCCAGTTAACAGACTGCTTCTCTCGTGCAGTGCAAATCTTGTCTGAATTTAATCCCCAAAACCCTTCACCTGCAATCCCAGCTTCTCATGTTCCTTCTCCTACAGAAAACCAAATTCCAATGCAAGGGAGATCTTGTCCTCCTAGAGAAACCTGTCCTTGTCAAACTGACCCACAGGTGCAAAATTCAACTAGAGGCCTGTTTCCTCTAAGAGAAGTACCTGAAATAGGACGAAATGGGGATGTGGTGACTTTAAGACATAGGATACCGTTTACTCCCCAAGAAATAAATGAATTTACACGAAATATCCCCACATATGAACAAGATCCTTTTCTAGTAACAAAAAAGATGGGAGACATATTTTTTCAATATAATCCGTCTTACAAGGACGTTGAGAGCTTACTACAGGCTTTTTTAAGTGAACGTGAAAAAAATAAAATAATTGCTCATGTCAACAAAACCCGGGGGCGTAATGCAGCACATTGGCCATCTCAGGATCCCGAATGGGACTATAATAATCCTGAGGACTATCTACAACTATACCGTTGTAGAGAGGCCATCCTCACAGCCATGAAGGAATGTGCGGACAGTACAGATAAGTGGATGGAACTGGAAAAAATTAAGCAAAAGGAAAACGAAACACCCTCCAGATTTATGGACAGAATTATCGAGTTTGGGGACAGATACTTAGATTGGGACTTAAATAAAGAGAATAGTTTAAGACAAGTTAGAAGAATCTTTGTAAATAATTCATGCAAAGTAATTAAAAATTATTTTAAAACACAATGCCCAAGATGGTCAGATATGGACCTTGAAGAATTGCGAAAAACAGCTATATATGTTTTTAAGGGAAACGAAGAAAAGGAGAAAGAGAATAATGATGACATGGAGGAAATGAAGAAAAAAATGAGATGTGTAATAGATAGGATAACTAAATTAGAAAGTGGGCATGATAATGAACCAACGACAATTGCCCCTCTCCAGAAATCCAATTATCAATCCATTACTTGCCACTTCTGTGAGAAGAAGGGCCACAAAATGATGGAATGTAGAACCTTTCTTAAGATGTTTGGAAGGAATACACAGTTTAATAATGGTTTTAGAAATAATAACTATAGAAATTATGATAATGGTTATAGAAACCAAAATTCTAGAAATTATAATAATGACTATGGAAATAACTATAATGAATATAGAAATAAGAGCTTTAGAAACCAGAATTATAGAAATAGGAATTGGGAATTTAATGACAATGCTCAAATTGAAGAAAATTTTAATGATTATACTCAACAATATATGAGAAATGGCGCTCGTCCAAAAATTACTCGAGGTACTAATGACCCTCAGAGAGGTGCCCTTCAGGGGGGTGCCCAAGGAATATCCCAAACACAATGATGGTGCCCGGGGGGGGCTGGGGCACAGGAATCAGAGGATACAACCTTTGATCTCCCAGACCCTGATGTCCTACTACCCGTTGTCCCTATCCACTGCCCTCCCCATACTAATGAACCCCATGTTACCTTAAAAGTGGGTAACACCTATTATGATTGTCTATTAGACACCGGAGCTTCCTGGTCTGTATTAAAGAGAACACCTGATTTACAATGTTATTCTATTGGCTCAGAGAATGTAATGGGAGTATCAGGAATAACCCAAAGAGTTAAAAGACTTCCTCCTAGAATGGTGTCTGTAGGACCCCTGGAGGTACAACACTCCTTCCTTTTGATGCCTGACTCCCCTTTAAATTTGCTGGGGAGGGACCTTCTATGCAAACTCAGAGCCACAATAACCTGCTCCCCAGATGGCTCATTATCATTAGAAGTACCAGAGGAATCTTTAAATTTACTCCCTGTACTTCTCTCTGAAAACCAGGAGGCAAAAGAACCTTCCATTTTTGAAATACCTAAAGATATACCGGAGTCCCTTTGGGCCACATCTTCTTCTGATGTAGGCTTACTTAAATCTGCTGTTCCTGTGCAGATAAAAACTAAATCTAGCCCACCTCCTTCTATCCCTCAGTATCCCCTCTCAAAGGAGGCAATTGAGGGTATTACACCAGTTATTAACTCATTAATAGAACAGGGAATAATAATCCCTTGCAAATCTGAATACAACACGCCCATCCTGCCAATTAAAAAACCAAAAAAAGGACCCGATGGCAAGCACATCTATAGATTTGTACAGGATCTAAGGGCAGTGAATAATCATGTTATAAAGAGACACTCCGTAGTTTCTAACATACATACTATTATTTCATCTATTCCTAGCACAGCTACATACTTTACAGTAGTAGACTTGTGTTCAGCTTTCTTTTCCATACCAATACATGAAAACTCCAGGCATATTTTTGCTTTCACCTGGAAGGGCTCACAATATACCTGGTGTCGGCTGCCACAGGGTTATGTCGAAAGTCCGAGCTTATTTGAGCAAATTTTGAGCCAAGACACAGACAATATAACATTTAAAAATAGCAAATTAATCAAATATGTAGATGATCTACTCTTGGCTTCAACAGATGCAGAAACATGTCAAGAAGATAGCAAACACCTTCTTTTGGAATTGCACAAAAGAGGACATAAAATCTCTAAGGATAAAGTTCAATGGTGTCTCCAAAAAGTAGAATATTTGGGATTCATCTTGACTGCGGGTGCTCGTTATATTTCTCCAAAACGAATTGAGAACATTCAAAAATTGAGTGCTCCTACCACTAAGAAACAGCTGAGAGCAATTTTAGGAGCAACAGGGTTTTGTAGACAATGGATTCCTTGCTATGGGGAAATCACTAAACCCCTTATAGCATTAACAAAGGATTCAGTTCCTGAACCCCTCAAATTAGAGCCTGAACACTTGTCAGCTCTAACAGATCTGAAAAAGGCTATCATGTCTGCCCCTGCTCTAGGCATCCCAGATTACAACAAGCCATTTACTTTATATGTGCATGAGCGAAGAGGAGTAGCCTCTGGTGTGTTAACTCAGACTTTGGGACCTTCTCAGCGCCCAATTGCTTATTATTCTGCCCAACTAGACCCAGTAGCAGCAGGAGCACCACCATGCCTTAGAGGAGTAGCTGCTACAGCCTTACTAGTAACAAAAACCGTTGATTTAGTATTGGGATGTCCATTAACAATAATGTGCCCACATGAGATTGAAGCATTATTGGTAAAACATAGAACACAGGCATTCTCGGATCAGAGAATTACAAGGTATGAAATAACCTTATTAAATAGTGAAAATATTACCTTGAAACGCTGTTCAACTCTTAACCCTGCCACCTTGCTTCCAGATTTACCCACTTCAGGAGAACCACTACATAACTGTGAAACATTAGTGTCCATGGCAGAAAAGCCTCGAGATAATCTCTTGGACACTCCCTTAGAAAATGCAGATCTGATTTTATTTACCGATGGTTCCTCTTTTATGAGGGATGGCATACGTTACACTGGAGCTGCCGTAGTCTCAGAATTTGCCACTGAATGGTCAGCTTCACTACCTTCTAACATTAGCGCTCAAGGAGCAGAACTCATAGCTCTAAAACAAGCTTGTATAATTGCCAAGGATAAAAAGGCAACAATTTATACAGATTCTAGATATGCTTTCGGCATTTGTCACTCAGTCGGGATGCTATGGCTCCAAAGAGGATTTTTAACCTCAGCTGGAAAATCCATAGCTAATGCAGAAATTATTAATGAAGTTCTTTCTGCTCTCAAACTGCCTAAAGCCCTAGCTGTAGTTCATTGCTCTGCCCATACAGGTGGCTCTGACCCTGTCTCTAGAGGAAATGACCGAGCAGATGCCGCTGCAAAACTAGCAGCCATAGAAGGACCTGGATTAATTTTAACATTAACAACCACTGATAATTTAAATTTATCACTCTCCTATAATGAAAAGGAAGTGGAAAAATGGAAACAAAAATTTAAAGCAAAACAAATTAATGGAGTATGGGTGTCATCTGAAGGAAAACCCCTGCTCCCTAGAAGTTTCTATAACCAAATTTGCCAATCTATTCATAAAAATGGTCATTTTGGCACCCAGGGCATCGTGGACTCTGTCAAGAGAGTATGGATAGCCCCTGGTATAACTACTGTAGCCTCTAAAGTATGTTCAGCCTGCCCTATTTGCCAGGCATATAACCAACATGCATATCGTGGAAAAGCCTTTGGGGGACGTCCTCTGGCTTACACACCTTTTGAACATCTACAGATAGATTTCATTACAATGCCAAAAGCTGGACGTTATAAATTTTGTCTAGTAATTGTAGATCAACTAACCAGATGGCCGGAAGCATTTCCTACGACCCGAGCCACAGCAGATTTTGTTGCAAAGATACTTTTAAAAGAAATTATTCCTCGTTTTGGCCTACCAGCACGTATTGACTCCGATAGAGGGAGTCATTTTACCGATTCTGTCTTAAATCAAATATATTCTTGCTTGGGGATAACTCCAAAATTCCATGTTCCATATCACCCCCAGAGCTCAGGCCAAGTGGAGAGGATGAATAAAGAACTTAAGACTATGATTGGCAAATTATGCACTGAGACCCATTTAAAATGGCCTGAAATTCTCCCTCTGGCCCTATTTTATCTTAGAAGCAGGCCTAGAGGAGACTTACATATTTCACCATTTGAGATGCTTTTTGGACATCCGCCTATACAGGCTAAGCCTTTCTCCCCGGCTTATACATCGCTATTAGGGGGAGATATTACTATTGCTTCCTATATACAGGAGTTACAGCACAAACTACGTGAACTTCATGAATCTGGAGCTGCAGTACAAGCTGGACCATTAGACTTTTCTCTGCATGACCTGAACCCAGGAGATAAAGTTTATATCAAGAATTTCAAGCGAACTGGAGCAACTGAACCTTCCTGGGAAGGACCATTCCAAATATTATTAACTACTCCAACATCTATAAAGATTGGAGAAAGAGACTCTTGGATTCACTGTTCACATGTGAAGAAAGCATCTTCTGCTGAGACTGATTAACTCTATCTTATCATATGAATTGTGACTCTATCTTATCATAAGAATTGGAGATAATAATCCATAGACAAATGGATATTTTTTTTCAAGAATATATTGAATTACTGATTTTTTTCTTATTTTTTCTTATTTCTTTTCTTTTATTTTTTTGATCAGAATATTTGATTTTTTTCTCATTTTTTTGTACTGAAGGTACACATAATTAATATTAATATTATTTTTTTCCCTGCAGTAATACAAGTTAATATATATACTCTTGCTATAATATCAATATATGCCTAAAAGCTTTAAACTATGGGAACCTGCCATTTATTGATAAAATATTATAGGACTGTGATTAATGTTTGTGTCTGATTCCAGGAAAAGGGATAAAAACAAGGAGCACAGACTAAACCTGAATAGTGCCAATAGAGCACACATGAAATATTAAAGTGAGACTCAAGGTTGCGACGCTTAACTTATGTTTAAGTCGTAGGACTTCCTTGTATCTACACTCCTTTCGAAGTACTCAAACAAGTACAAAGCTTGACTATCATGCTGGCTCCCTATATCTCTGAAGGAAAAAAAAATCAGACAAGGGAATGACATTTCCCCATCAAAATAGAATTCTAATTCTTTTCTTCTTATATTATGGCAACTTCCTGTAGTCTTGGCTACAAATGGCTAAGTGAAATATTACTGCATTCTGTTCTACATACTTGTGGGATAGAAATTACTTTAAACTGGACCTATACAAGGTCTATTTTGAGTTTTTCTTATGTTTTTGATTATTTTTTCTATTCTTTTGATAATTGACACATACAACCCCATAACTGAACATTGCATTCTGAGCTAAACTTGATATTTTTTTTTTAATACTTACTTCAGGGGGGATTGTATTTTAATTTAAAATCTAAGAATTTTTGAATTTTTTTTTGTTTGAGATTGTATTTTTATAAAAATCCAAGACTTTTGTTTAAGATTTTACTGTTATAAAAAAAAAAAATTTCAAGGATTTTGATTTTGTTCGAGAAAAGATCTTCAAGAAAGAAGCTTGAAACTTTTATATCCAGAGAATGAACTGTTGCAGAAAGATGCCAAAAACCTACACTTCATCAAGAAGATCAAGAATGAACTTTGGATGTGATTGATTGGACTGAACTTTTGAT
Organism: Monodelphis domestica; assembly: GCF_027887165.1. Lineage (NCBI taxonomy): Eukaryota > Metazoa > Chordata > Mammalia > Didelphimorphia > Didelphidae > Monodelphis > Monodelphis domestica. The sequence continues at coordinate 206,302,749 of NC_077228.1, forward strand.
TGAACATTTATTGTAACATTTATGCCAAAAGGGACTGCCCCTAATTTGGCTTTCTGTCAATGCGCCTAGCAAACATTGGTTTTGCTTTCTTTTCTTTTCTATTTCCTCTCTCACTATTCTAATTTCTCTTAGAAAATTGAATATTGTGTATATCTTTAGTTAGAAGTGAATTTAGAACTACAAAATGATTATGTTAAATGATCAATGGGGAGACTAGTCTCCCAATGATCATCAGGGGGGATTGTAAACCTCAAAATTTCCTTAGACTTATAAATGTTGGAAATTTCACCATTGGGATATTTCATACTTGGAAAATTTCTTACTGATAGTCTATTGGAATGGGAACTCCATTGGCATGGGAGGTTCCTTCTCTTCCCTTCTTAAGATTACTTTAGGACAGAAACCCTTTGCTGAACAATGGAAAGGACTTTGACCTATGCTTAAGCATAGAACAGGAATTTCTTTGAGTCTTGATTGATTTTAGAATTGATACAATGGAGATACTCCACCCTACTCAGTCCTAACAGGATTGAGTAAGGGCTGCAGCCTAGATCAAATTTTAATTATTCCAATCTCTACCATACTCAAGTTAACAGGATTTAGAAAGGGCTGTAGCAAAGGAGTATAGATTTAATCATTTGAAAATATGACCTTCAACAGACATGTGCAAAAGCCAGAAACCTCTGGGCGGTCCTGGGCTAAGCGAGAGCCTCCATTGACAGGGAAATTGATGAAGAGTGATTGGTAGATGTGAGGACTGAGGGGAGGCAACTTGGATGGTGTCCTTAAAGATAGGAGGGTCTGGAGACTAGATGGATGGAGTTTTTTGAGCGGTGTGGTTCCTGGTCTCTGAGGAAGCTTGCTCTGAAGGAAGCTGAAAGTGGGGGCCTCTGAGACTGTTTCTCCATTTTGGACACGTGAGTGAAAGGGACTGATCTCTTTTCTTTGCCCCAGCTATCTAAGGGCTTGGGCCTTTTGGCCCAGCCTAAACAGAGGGGGTATTTAAGCCCTATTCCCTTCTCTCCCCTTTCTCTCTCTCTATATATCTCTAATTCCTTTCTTGCTCCTATTGTAATTAAACTCCAAAAAGGCTGACGGCTGACTTGAGTTTTTCATTTAGGAATTACATAGCTGATTCCTTGGCGACCTTAAATTAATATATATCAGTCTTTTAAAGTGATTCCCTTGTAACAGAATGAATATCCATAATACTCACACAAGAATAGTTCACATGTGGGATTAGTTATGGAGAGGCAATTCATACATCCAGTGACTCTCCCATGACACTAAGCCTGATACTTGATATAGGGAATATATTATTTGATCTGATAATAAATTTAAACCACAATAAAAATTAGTCTAAGTGACCCTGGTCACTTTTCTCCCTCCAACTAGCCCTGAATCCTGTCATTATTATGCATTTCTGTCATCAACAGCACTGCTTTGGTTCTATATTTGAGCCAGTGAGAACCCTACTCTCCCTACAAATATATTCTAGAATTTTCCCAGAAATAAAAGCTGAAGTTCATTGGTCTATAATTTGCAGGTTCCATTCTCTTCCAGTTTTTTTTAATTGGGACACTTTCCCTTCTCCAACCTCCTAATGTTTTCTTTGCTGAGTTAAGTCCCCATTAATGAGAGACAAGAGTTAGCTTGTGCCAGGCAAATCAAAGAACCACAACCATCTCAGCCACCACTTACTCTGAGATGCCACAGGACCCTGAACTGAAGAGTCTTTCAAATAGATGTCTCCGTCCACATCCAGAGAAAGAACTGTGGTAGTAGAAACACAGAAGAAAAACAACTGCTTGATCACATGGTTCAATGAGGATATGATTGGGGATGTGGACTCTAAATGATCACCCTAGTACAAATATCAATAATATGGAAATTGGTCTTGATTAATGACACATGTAAAACCCAGTAGAATTGTTCTTTGACTATGGGAGAGGGGAGGGGGGAGAAGAGAGAAAAAACTTGAGTCTTGTAACCATGGAAAAAATTCTAAATTAATTAATTAAATAAACAACAACAAAACAAATAGATGTATCCCTCCCAGAAAACTGATCCTGCTTCATTCTCAATACCCATAGTCATCACCAAGGGAAGTAATCCTTATGAATTAAAGGACAACCAATAACTCCTACTAACTGTTGCCCATGGGATAGGCAAACCAGCCTAGCTGAAGTAGAAAGGCATTATGAGGGAAAGAAGGGCATATGACTTCTGCTATCACTGGAACTAAGGGATTGCTCCATCATCTTAATACCCTCCAGTGCTGAGTATATAACCTCAGAAGTGTCTAGGGAGTTCAGCTAAGCTCTACATACAGGTGTGCTCCAGCCACATTAAAGAGGTTTTAAAAAACCATTTTGTTGTCCAGATGACCTTGCCAGCCTTTGAGTCAGAAGGGACCCAGCAGCCATGGAGTCCAACCAGTAAATGAAAGTAATCCCCAGTATAACAGAGCAGACAAATGGTTATCCAGCTTTACCTTGAATATCTCTAAGGAGGGGGAACTCACCATCTCTTCAAGGCATTCCACTACTTTTTTGGACAGTTTTAATTTTTAGGCAGTTCTTCCTGATGTCATGCTAAAATTGGCCTCTTTATCATTTCCAACTATTGCATATGGTTCTGTCCCCTGAAGCTCAAAACAACAAATCTAATTTTTCATCTACAGTTAATTTTTTTCAATCAACATTGGAATAATGTTTCCCTCTGAGACTCCTCTCCTCCAAGCTAACCATTCTCAATTTCTTCAACTGATACTCATACAGCATGGACTCAAGGTCCTTTACAATCCTCTAGATATATTAAACCATAGCCCCCAGAACTGAGTACAATATTTAATATGAGATCTGACAAGGGCGGAATCCAAATGGGACTTTTATTGTTGTAGTTCAGTAGTTTTCCCTTTGTGTCTAATTCTTCATGTCCCCACCTGGATTTTTCTTGGCTAAGATACTGGAATGGTTTATCATTTTCTTCTCTAAATTATTTTAAAGACGAGGAAACTGAGGACAAACCAAGTTGTGATTTTCCCAGTCACCCAGCTAATAAATTGTATGAGGACAGATTTGAACTCAGAAAGATGAGTCTTCCTGACTCCAGGCCTATTGCTCTACCCACTTCATCACCTTGCTGCCTACATATGGAAACTAAGCCCCTCTTAATTCAGCCCAAGTTGGTATTAGCTTCTTATCATATTAATCAGAGTTCTCAAGTCTTTAAAGTTGTTTTTCTTTAAAAGATTGTCACTATTGTATCAATTATTTTACTAGGTCTATTCACTTCATTTTACATCTGTTCATATTTGTCTTCACAGTTTTCTCTGAAACTATCTATTGTGTTTCTTATGATGCAAAAATATTCCATTGTATTTATATAAAATAATTTGTTTAGACATGTCCTGCATTGAAGGGCACCCCATTAGTCTCTACTTTTTTGCTACTACAAAAAACCCTACTATTTTTAATGAGTCTTTCTCCTCTTCCTTTGACCTCTGTGGGGTATAGCCCTAGTAGTGATAGCTAGGTCAAAAATATGCTCAACTGAGCATTTTTGAACCATAATTTCAAATTGATTTCCAGAATGACTGGACCAATTCATAGTTTCAACAATAGTTTATTACTGGGGCTATATTTCTATAGCCCCTCCAACAACTATCATTTTCCTTTTCTTTTTTTAAAGTACACAGAACTATGTAGTAAAACCTCAGAGTTATATTAATTTCCACTTCCCTAATTATTAGTAATTTTGAGCATTGATTTATATGCTTGTGGATAGTTTTGAATTCTTCCTCTGAAAACTCTGTTTATAACTTTTGTCTATTTATCAGTTGGGAAAGTCCTTTGAATTTGAATCAATTCTCTATGTATCTTTAAAATGAGATCATTATCAGAGAAAGTTGCTAGAAAGATTTTTTCCCATTTACCTGTTTTTTTCTAATTTGGGGTACATTAATTTCATTTATCATCAAAATTGTTACTTTTGCCTCCTGTAGCCTTCTTTACTCTTTTTATCCTTAAGCAATTTCTTCCTCAGTCTTCTAATTTATTTACATTTCCCTTTATTTCTAAATCATGTTTTCATTTTGAGCATAGTGTGGCATGCTGATTTACCCCTAATTTCTTCCATGCTGCTTCCTAATGTTCCTAATTGCTTTTGTCAAAAAGTAAGTGCATAAGATGGTAGTCAGCATTTTTGAATTTATGGAACAATAAGCTACTAGGTTCATTTGCTTCTGTATTTTGTATACCTCATCTTTTCCACTATTCAACCTCTCTATTAACTCGTGCCAAATTATTTTGATGATTTCAGTTTTGTTAGGCATTTTGAAATCTGAAACTGCTGAGCTCTTTTCTTCCCACTTTTTCTGTCATTTCCCTTGTGATTCTTGATCTTTCATATATGCAAATGAATTTTGTCATTACTTTTTCTAGCTCTATACCTCTCTCATTTTCCATCATGTATATTATTTCCATGATGCTCATTAACAATGACTCAACAATAACAACTGCCAGTTATTTCAGGACCTGAGGGTATATTTCATTTAAGCCAGGTGACTTGAATTCATTAAGGGCAATTAGTTACTTTCTTACCTATCTGTCAATTTATGTTCAGTATCAACTCCCTATTATTCATTTTTGTTCCATTATTGTCAGTGTAAAGGGAAAACAGAAAGAAAATAAGATTTGGGCATTTCTTCTTTCTCTTCATTATCATTTAATATAGTCTCATCCACCTTCAATCAATGATTCTGTCCTTCCTTTTTTAATGAAAAAAAAAACAACCCAACTTTTTTTTGTTATCTGTAGCTTCCTTTATTGGCTTCCTCTCATTCTGAGCTTTAGCATTGATGACATTGTTTCTACAGAACTGTGCCATACCCTTACATTCATCCTTTATTACCTGGCCTTGGGTCCATCGTCTGTAGATTTCTTTTTAAAATCTAAGTTGGATTTGTACAACCCAGTGGAATTGCTTGTTGGCCCTTGGAGCAGGGGAGGGAAGAGGGGAGAGAAAGAAAATGAATCATGTAAACATGGAAAAGTTTTTTAAAATAAATAAATTAATTTTGTTTAAAAATAAAGTTGGTTGAAGCAGGTGGGTGACTCAGTAGATTGAGAGCCAAGTCTAGAGATAGGAGGTCCTGGGTTCAAATTTGGCCTCAGACACTTCCTAGCTATGTGACCATGGGCAAGTCATTCAATCCCCATTGCCTAGCCCTTACCAATCTTCTGTCTTGAAACCAAAGCTCAGTAATGATTTTAAGATGGAAGGTGAGGATTTTAAAAAACAAATATCTAGGTTGGACACTCAGTAGCACAGTAGATAGAATATAGGACTTGGATTCAGAAAGACCAGAAGTCAAATTCTGCCTCTGACATTTACTAGCTATGTGACCCTGCACAACTAACTTAACCTTGCTCAGCCTCAGCTTCTTTATTTTTAAAATAGGGATCATAATTGCATTGATATTATAGGATTTTTATGAAAATCAAATGAACATTTGTAAATCACTTTTCAAAGCAAAACACTATGTAGATGCTATTATTGCTACCATTATTTTTTTACTCAAAGATATTTTATTTTCTGGATTACATGCAATAACAATTTTTCACATATATTTTCTGAAATTATAAGATCCAAATTATCACCCTCCCCCTTTCTCTCTCCTTCTCAGAGATGGTAAGTAATTTAATCTGGATTATAAATGTATTATCATACAAAATACACTTCCATATTGGTCACTGTTGTAATAGAATCCTCATATAAAACCAAAACACCAAAATAAAACCATAAATAAATGAATGTGAAAGATAGTCTGCTTTGATCTGCATCTGACTCCAATAGTTCTTTTTTTGGAGGTGGATAGCATTCTTTTTCATAAGTCCTTCAGGATTGTCTTGGATCATAGTATTGTTGAGAGTAGCCAAGACTTCCACAGATAATCATTGTCCACTATTGCTGTTACTATGCACAATGTTCTTCTGGTTCAGCTTATTTCTCTCTGCATCAGTTCCTACAGATCTTTCCAGATTTTTCTGAAATCATCCTGCTTATCGTTTCTTATACCACAATAGTATTCCATCACCAATATATATGACCATTATTATTATAAGGATCTTTTTGTAGCCACATTAACTCCTTCAGTCAAATTACCTTTTCCCCCTACTCATTGGAACTGTTTCCCTTTTTTGTCTCCAGTTGTTCATTCTTAAGCAACAACCATCACTCTTGGGTGGACTTCCCTTGAAGCATTTTACTCCATGGGATCCTATTTATCTTTCTTATAATTTTTTTTTTTGGAATCTGCTTTCTCAGAATCTAAAGTGCATGTCAGTCTATGCCCTGATTGCACCCCCTCTACCACAAAATCTAGAGGAGAATCTCTTTACTTCATCTCAGCATTCCCATCATTTCTATTCCAACAATGAATTCCTCCTTATTGTGAGAATTAGATCCAGAATAGTTGGCCAGTCAATAAATATTTATCAAGCAAGTACTATATGCCAGGCTCTGTGCTAAGTGCTGGGGATACAAAAACAAACAAAAGACAGTCCCTGTCTTTGAGGAGCTCATTGGGAGACAACATTCAAATAATTATACACAATCAAGCTACTGATAGGATAAATGAGAAATCATAAGCAGAGAGATTAGATACCAGATTGAAGGGGGAGTGGAGATAGAGAAAGGCTTTTTGTAGAAGGTGGGATTTTATCTGGAATGTGAAAGAAGACAGGAAAGCCAGGAAGTGCAGATGAAGAGTGAGAACATTCCAGGGATGGGGGATAGCCCATGAAAATGTCTTGAGTCAGGAGATTTTTCTTTTGTTGTTTTCTTCACTTCTTGATGGGTCAATTATCACTAATACAAGCCGAGAGGAGTTATTAGCTAATACTAATGCTATAATTTTACCAAGACTCCACTTAATCCTGTTTGGACCAAATCTAATGGTGTTTGATGCATTCCATTCTAGATCTTTTAAATAAACTTCATATCTCAGGCTCCTAGGAACTTTGTGATTGCTGTTTTTGAGCTTTAAAAACTGTTATTCATTTGCTCTTCTCTTGACTTAATATGCAATTGAGTATGAAAACAGTGGTAATCGTATATTTGCTACAACTGCTGATTTTATCCCCATAAAAGCTATTTTGTTGGAGACAACTAGGTGGCTCAGTGGATTGAGAGTCAAGCCTAAAGATAGAAGGTTCTGGGTTCAAATTTGACATCAGATTCCTGCCTGTATGGCCCTGAGCAAATCACTTAAGCCCCATTGCCCAGATCTTATGCTTTGGAATGAATATACAGTATTGATTCTAATACAGAATGTAAAGTATTAAAAAAAATAAAAGTATGTTGTTGTTGACTAGCCATTCAGTTATGTCTGACACTTTGTGACCTCATGGACCATAGCACACCAGCTCCTATCTTCTGCTATCTCCTGAAGAGGAGGGGAGAGAGAGAGAGAGAGAGAGAGAGAGAGAGAGAGAGAGAGAGAGAGAGAGAGAGAGAGGAGAGAGAGAGAGAGAGAGAGGGAGGGAGAGAGAGGGAGAGAGAGAGAGAGAAAGAGAGAGAGAGAGAGAGAGAGAAAGAGAGAGAGAGAGAGAGAGAGAGAGAGAGAGAGAGGGGAAGGGAGGGAGGGAGGAAGGGAGGGAGGGAAGAAGAGAGGGAGAGGGAGAGTGTCAAGGTGAGGGGCTACAAAAGAAATAGAAGACTGTATAGTCTTCTTTTTTAAAGACCCTTTTTGGAAGTGCAATGAGTGCTGAGTCACAGTTCCAGTTTTTAGAACCCTAGAATCGAAAGGGTCTTCAGAGATTATCTAGGCCAACCCATATCCCAGTAGGAATCCCTTCTAAAGCACCCAAGTGGACATTGAACATCCTATCACCTGTTGAATACCTCCAGTGATGGGAACTCACCAGCTCCTGAGGCCAATCTGCTCCTCCATATGAACTGAGATGATCTTCTATCCTCTTTGTATTATCTTTTTTTTTAACTCTTACTTTCTGTCTTAGAAGCAATTCTAAGTATTGGTTCCAAGGTAGAAAACTAGTAAGGGCTGGGCAATGGGAGTTAAATGACTTGCCCAGGCTTCCACAGCTAGTGTCTAGGTCCAGATTTGAACCTGTGACCTCCCAACTTCAGGCCTGGCTCTCTATCCATTGAGCTACCTAGCTGCCCCTCTTTATATATACCTAATATGTACCTAATTGCTTCCCATAGAAGAATGTGAGCTCTATGGAGACAATGTTTTTGCCTTTCTTTGTATATCCATGTATGGTAAGTGCTTAATAAATGCACATTGGCTTACTAACAACTCTAATTCTCAGGAAGTTTTTATTTCTATTGAATTACATATTATTTATATTTATATAAAAACTTTGTTTATATTAGATTATATGTTATTTGAATTTCTATTATATTATCTTATTTATATTTATATTGAAGCTTTGTTTATATTGAAATCTACCTGTCTCATATTTATACTGGTTGTTCCTAATTAGATCCTCTAGGGTCAAACAAATTGAATGAAGTCACTTTTCCACATGAAACCCTGTTAAATACTTGAAATAGCTATTAATTACACCTGTATTCTATGAACTAAATAGTTCTAGTTCCTTATGGCATCATCTGTAACCCTTGCTCCTTACCTCATAGGGGCAACTAAGTGTTGTAGTGGATAGAGTGCCATGCCTAGAGTCAGGAACACTAGTCTTCCTAAGTTCAAATCTGGTCTCAGACACTTACTAGCAGTGGGACCCTGGGCAAGTCATTTAACCATGTTTGCCTCAGTTTCCTTATCTGTCAAATGAGCTGGAGAAGGAAATGACAGGGACCCCAAAGAGTCAGTCATGACTGAACAACAATAACAAAAATCTCACCTCATACAAAGGGAAAGGGTCATGGTAACTTCTGAAGAGATAGCTAAAATAGGTGACCACAAGGACTTGGATGGAGCCAGAGCCTCTCAGAAAGCACTCCAATGACCATGCATTCCAGGGATCCTTGTTAATGCTCACATCTCCCATCCTGTAGTTTTCTGCCTGACAAAGCAGGACTCTCGCCAGAACTGCCATTAACAAATATGACCAATAAAATGAGGCACTTTTTTTTTTGGTGCTTGCAGCCAGCTTTCCATGGGGTTTGGCCAAGGACCAGGGAAAAAGAGATCATCTAGGAAGCAGTCATGCCCAGCAAAGAGCCAGCAATGTCATTAACTCTCAGCATTTTAAATATAAATTAAGAGTATTCTCTGGAAATACATGATGATCCAGGAAATCCATTCATTCCACAAACATTTGTTCAATTATTTCATCTGGGCAAGAAGATACTACTTGAAAACTGGGTGGAAAGAAATTTCAAATGAAGAAGGTTAGAGGTTGAGATCTACTGGGCATCTACTGGGGACTCCAAAATAACAATTTAATTAAGTCAAAATTGTAGTGAGACCATTTGCCTGTCGTTATTGTCTCTAGTCAAGAAATCAGTACTGACTTTAAAAGCTGTTGTTCATCCTTCATTTTTGAAGAGGATCAAAGACATCACAAAGTTGATGTCTTGACATGTGAGTGAATTAGATTTAAGTGAGGCAGAGTTGCACAGTCATCAGCCTTACTCTCTTCCAGAGTCTCCAAGTTCAGGGACAAGACAAAAGTCCTGAAGATTCACAATGGCCCGGGATGCATTGGATGACCCTGGTGTCTTCAATGTCTAACCAAGCTCTAAGTGCTACACAGTGTCTGCTTGAGCCACCGTTGTGGCCATTGGAATAAATTGTTCTCATCCTCCCACTCTGCCAGGTCTCATTTTCACCTGCTTGGAGTAGATTTCCCTCTAAGTGACTGACAGGTTTGAGGCCTGTTGGTTACCCTCAAACTGGTTTAATGTGTATGCCAAGACTGTTATACAGGAGTGTGGCCACTGAGCATGCGATGACTTCTCAGGAACACAGGTGAGAGATGGATGAGGGATGGACACCACAAGGTGGGTGGGCAGCCCTGAGAATGGTTTGCCAAGCCCTTATGCCAGAAGTGCTAGTCCCACACCCCGCTCCGTATGCTGGATTAAAAATGAATGAAATCCAGAAATTTGTCACTTCAAATTAATTTTCCTAACCTGTACTAGCTATTCAATTAACTTGGACACAACAAGCATTTATGAAACCTGATGCTACTGTGTTGAGTGTTGGGAATACAAAAATTGGCCCCTGCTCTTAGCTAGCTTACTGAGGGTCACAGCATAGAAACAGGTGAATAAATAACTATAAATTAATATATATTTAAAATTAAATAAATTAGAGAGAGAGAGAGAGAGAGAAAGAGAGAGAGAGAGAGAGAGAGAGAGAGAGGAAAGAGAGAGAGAGAGAGAGAGAGAGAGAGAGAGAGAGAGAGAGAGAGAGAGAGAGAGAGAGAGAGAGAGTAGGAAAAGTTTCCTGCAGCAGATGGCACCTATGTTAAACATTGAAGGAAACTAGGAATTCTAAGAGGGGGACAGGAGAAAGGAGAACATTCTAAGCATGGCAGACATCCTGTGAGAGAAGAAGAATGCTGAGTTTGGAGAATAGAAAATAGGCTAGTTAGTCACATAGAGTACACAGGAATAAAATGAAATGCCTGGAACAGGAGGCTAGACATAGATCACAAAGAACTTTAAATGACAAAGTAAGAAGTTTGTATTTTATCCTAGAGGTGATGGAAAGCCACTGGAATTTCTTGAGCTGTGGTTTAGGAAAATTATTTTGACATCTGTGTGAAGGATGAATTATTGCAGGGACAGCTAGGTGACTCAGTGGATTGAGAGACAAGAGACAGGAGGTTCTGGGGTTCAAATATGACCTCAGGCACTTCCTGTGCAACCCTGGGCAAGACATTTAACTCTGATCACCTCAGTTTCCTCATCTCTAAAATGATCTGGAGAAGGAAGTGTCAAACCACTCCAGTGTCTTTACCAAGAAAACTCCAAATGAGTTCATGAAGAGTAGAACATGACAGAAATGTCTCTGTCTCTCTCTCTGTGTCTCTCTGTCTCTGTCTGTCTGTCTGACTGTCTATCTGTCTGTCTGTCTGTCTCTCTCTCTCTCTCTCTCTGTCTTGGTATCTATGATACATGGTAGAAAAATGACTCAACAACAATAGCTATAAATAAAGCATAACACAAACCCTGCTCTGAAGGAGTTCCAATGTATAAGGCAGAAATCATGGGAAAATAACCAACAATATGAACCCATGAATAAGTCTCAAGTGAGCACTATAGCCTGGGTAGACTGAGACACCTACAGCCACAGCCACAATTTGTATTTTCAGACCATCCCACACAGTCTGGTTCTTGTCTTCTAATCCCTTATGCTGGCAAGTTCAGAAGTTGTCCACAGGGGGACCAATGATGCCTTGGGCAATGGAGCACATCTTCTGCCATTCTGTCAATACCTAGTAATGTCTGACTGAGGTATGGGATAAAATCCCACTATTATTAGATAACTGAAAGAAATGACAAATTTCAGTTAGAAGTTAGTGAAGATAAAGATGTTTTTTTTTCATCCAAGTTTATATACCCCTGGATTCTATCTCCTTGCCCTTGCTATGGGAATATCTGTATGGTAAAGGGAATCATTCATAGGATGTCAAAGTTAGCAGAGTCCAGAGCCCTTTGAAACTTGTCCATCCCCCTTATTTTACAGAAGAGGACCAGAGAAAAGAAGGACATTAGCAAGCAAGAGAGAATTCAGGGGTAGCTAAGTGGAGAGAGCACCAAGCCTAGAGATGGGAGAACCTGGGTTCAAATCTAGCCTCATATACTTCCTAGCTGTGTGACCCTAGGTGAGTCACTGAACCCTAGCTGCCTAGCACTTACCACTATATTGCCTTGGAACCAATATTCATCATAGATACCAAGACAGAGAGAGAGAGAGAGAGAGAGAGAGAGAGAGAGAGAGAGAGAGAGAGAGAGAGAGAGAGAGAGAGAGAGTCAGACAGAGACAGAGAGAGACACAGAGACACACAGAGAGAAATAGAGACATGCACAGAGATAGAGATAGAGACAGAGAGAGGCAGAGACAGAGGTAGAGACAAAGAGAGACAGAGAGATTGAGCATTCACAGGGAAGAATGACCTGGATGGTAAAGGACTGCAAGTATACATAGTGATTATCATTTGAAATTCTAGATGTTTAGCTTGCAGATTAGGGTAAGGGAAGAGCAGAGAGGACCATGTGGTTATTGTTACTATTCAGTCATTTCTTACTCTATACGACCCATTTGGGGTTTTCTTGGCAAAGATAGCAGAGTATTTAACCATTTCCTTCTCGAGTTCATTTTATAGATGAGGTATCTGAGCCAAGCAGGGTTAAGTGTTTTGCCCAGGATCACACAGTTAGTGCCTGAGGCTGAAATTGAAATGAAATCTTCTGATTTCAAGCTCAGAGCTCTATCCACTTGGCTACCTAACCACCCATGAAAGGGACTATTCCTTGGAGCCTTTACAGGTCTGTCACATTGAAAGTTCTTACAGAACTGAGAGCAGGCAGTAAATGGAAATTATTTTTTCTCACCTTTCTCTTTCACATCTTCCTGTTTTTTTAACATGCCTGTGAGCCTCTTTTTCTCCTCATTGCTAATACTTTCTTTTAAATTCTTTCTCTTTTCTATTACTCTCAGCCTGCTCATTGGCAGTTTTAGATCTAGGCTAGGCTAAAGTCTTCATATTTCCTTAGAGTTTCCAGAGGATGTTTACAGTTGGTATCCTCCACCTGTCTTCATTGGTCTCCCTTTCTTTAGCCATTTCATCTCCCCTCTGGGTACACTCAAAGACTGGATCTCTTCCAACTCCACTGACTTCATTAGTGAAAAAGCTCAGAGCTTTCTCTCTCTCCATCATCCCAGCCATAGCCACAGAATTCACAAGGCTAATTCACTGTGTCCAGCACTGATATACACAAAAACCAAAAGATTAAAGAAAATACATTGGACTCAAAGTCAGGAGAGCCAGGTTCTTTTCCTGGTATCAATACCACCATTCTGCTTGATCACATACAAGTAATTTCTCTTCTCTTCTCTTTTCTTTAAAATAAGTAGGTTGGATGAGATTGATAAGGGCTCTGAACTCTGTCAACTCTAACATCCTAGGAATGATTCTCTATACCAGTGATGGCAAACGTTTTAGAGATGGAGTGCTGGGCTCTGCCCCCATCCCACCCCTCAGAGACTGGGTGATGTCCCCCTGCCCCCACCACATGCTAGGTATGCCACCCCCCCTTACTCCACACAGGGGAAGGAGGAAGCGTTCCCATTGGGCTGCTGGGATGAGGGGTGGATGAAATGAGAAATGTCCTCAGAGAGTGTAGAGAGGAGGAGGGGAGTGGCCCAAGTGCTTTGCTCCCCTCCAGCTCTGCTGACTGTGAGCTGCCCACCTTACCCCCTGTAAGCTCCCATTGGCTGTTGGGCAGAGGGGCGGGGATGGGAAAAATGTCATCAGGTACAGTGGAGAGGGGGAGAGGAACAGTTCCATGTGATATTGAAATCACTTTAAAAAACTGATATATATTAATTTAAGGTCACCAATGAATTCACTTATGTAATTCCTAGATGAAACACTCAAGTCAGCTGCCAAATTTTTATGGTGTTTTAATTACAACAGGAGGAAGAAAAAATTAGAGGGAGAGGGAGAGAGAGGAGGAGGAAAAAGGGAGAGAAGGAAAGAAGTTTAACTCAGAACCACTCTGGCTCAGGCTGAGCCAAAGTGGGTGTTAAGGCCTTAGATAGCCAAGGCAGGGAAAGAGATCAGTCCTTATCACTCACGTGACCAATCTGAAGGAAAGCAGTCTGCGGGGCACCAGCCTTGAACTGACTCTAGCCCTCCTCACAGGAAGTCCCGAGAACTCCAGAGGCTGTTCTCTACCTCACTTCCTGTGTCTCACATGTGCCAATGGTGGCTCTAGCTTGACCTAGGATCACCCAGAGGTCTGTCCTTTTTTTGCACATGTCTGTTGAAGGCCATATTCTCAAATAATTAAATCTTGAGTTTGCTGCAGCCCTTGCTAATCTTGTTACACTGAGTAGGGTGGAGAATGTAGTTTCCAAGACCTTATTCTGTTATTACAAGTATCTCTATTGTTATTGATCAGGAAATAGCTAAATCCAATCTTCTAAAGAATGGTCTGAATAGGGTGGAGTAGTTTTGAAATTCATATCCACCAGAGCCCCTCTGCCTTTCTAGTAAGGAACTCTGAGGGGAAGGTAGAGAGGGAAGGTGGCTGAGTGCCCACAGAGAGCACTCTGTGTGCTATCTCTGGCACCCATACCATAGACTCGCCACCACTGCCCTATGACATACAGATGTCTTCCTTACAGTGGGAGGCCCATGAATAGATTTCATGGGGTCTATAAACTTGGTTGGGAAAAACACATCTTAATTTTCACCAATCTCTAAATGAAATTTATTATTTCTTTCAATTATTTAGAAACAATTTTCACAGAAAAGGTATGTAGGCTTCACCAGACTGCCTACAGGGTCCATGACAACATGTATGTAGGCTTCACCAGACTGCCTACAGGGTCCATGACAACAAAAACATTAAAAAAACTTTTCCCCTTATCAGAATTAAAATAAGATAAAGGTAGTATGATCTCACATGAACTTCTATCCACCCTTCTCTCAAAGCATCCTGCTCTGAAGTCAATTAGAGCTGGTCATTCAAAAGTCCAAGACTTACTATGTCATTTTCCATCTCCCAAAGCACTCACTTCCCAAGCCTAGAAGCTTCCTCTAGATGCTCCCAAGCATGATGTTTTTCATCATATATATACATATATATATATATATATATATATATATATATATATTAGTTAATTAGGAGGATGGGTAGGAAATTCTAAAAGATCAGATCATTGGGCCAAAGTTAGCACAGTTTTATTCAAAAAACATACAATTAGAAGGAAGCTAGGTGGTTCAGTGGATAGAGAGCCAGATCTGAGGTCCAGAGGACCTGGATTCAAATCTGACCTCAGACACTTCCTAGCTGTGTGAGCCCGGGCAAGTCACTCAACTCCCATTGCCTAGCCCTTACTTTTTTCTGCCTTAGAACAAGTACACATTATTGGATCACAAAACTAAATGTATACTTGTTTTTTTTTTTAAGAGCTATACAGAACATTGCAGATAATTCAGACCAGCTGCCTCATTTAACTGAAGAGGAAAAAAATCAACCAATTTAGTGAATAAATAATCATTTGTTAAGTTTTTACTAGGTAGTAATTACTTATAATCACTAAGGATACAAAGAAAGGCAAAAAGAAATCCAAAAATCCAATTATTGTCCTCAATGAGCTTATATTCTAATGAAGAAGACTACATGTAACAAACATAGAAAGGTAAGTTTAAGACCATGATCCTGGTGTGATGGGTGAATGATGAAATGCCTGAGGAAATGAAGGTTTGAGCTTCTGAGCACTTGGATTTATTAAGAAACACATGTCAATGAATAAGAAATTAGGACCAGTCCACATCAGCTTGGCCCTGGACCCAAAAACAGAGGGAGGCAGATTTTAATGTATTAATGCATTAATTTAATTAATTTAATGTATTAAAAGAAAACAACAGTATATAAACCAGGATACAAGATTACTTAATCTGATTCCCAGTTTAAGGAAAGATTAGTGACTTTTGGGGGGAGGAGGGAGGAAGAGTGAACAGGTGCATTTCCCTGAAATTGGGGGGGAGGGAGGTGTTCTACTCGTCCTCATAATGTCTATATTCAGTCAGAGGAACATTGGGAATGATACCTGCTTAATCAGTAGAGGGTCAGTTTTCAGATAAAATGTATGGGTTTCGTTAAATGTATGTTAGTGAAAACACTTATTGCATCAGTCCTTGGATTTGGCTGGGTTTCTGGTCAATATAATTAGTTAAGGGACTTTTAAACATCAAGTAGAGGTGATCTAGCTTCTCAGTCACACATGACTAGGTTCAAACAATGAAAAAAAATCTTTCTCACAATCTCCATATTTGAATAAAATTTTGTCACAAGATAGGAATTGGACTAGACATAATAGAGCAGAAAGAGAACTCAGCTAGCTCCAGAATTGAGTTACAAGATGGAGTCAGAGTGGTTCATTCAATTCCCACAATTCTCTCACCAGAAAATGGAAGAATGGGCATTAGACCCCAAGTCTCCTGACTTATAATCCAGCATTTTGCCCTTACACCCTGAAGTTCATACCCAATGTAATGGTGCCCTGCCGTGGCTGCATTTCATTGATTTAGAGAGTGGTCTATGATGGCAGCACCAAGATGGAGAGTCATGGACAAGAGACTGCACATCACAAGACACAAGGTCTAGCCTCTGGGAGCTGTTTGATCTTGGGCAGTTCACTTCACCTCTTAACAATACAATAAAAGAAGACACAACAGCAATGGAAGAGGAGGAAATCCAAGCAGGCTCAACGGATCTCCCCCTTGTGCTCAAGCCACTTGTCTTCACCACAAATTCTATTCATTTCCATATATAAACCAGTTTGATCCCAAGTAACCCAGCCCCCTTCCAGACTGTATGGTTCTTCCAATTGCCCCAGCAGAAGTGTTTGGCTGCTGACTGAGCTGCTTCTGAGCCTCCCAGGAGAATCTCCAGTGGGTGTCCTGTCTGCATCTTCTCCTGCACCCACACCCTACATCACGCCATTCTCTCAACATTCTGGCACTCAAGCTGGGACTGAAAGAAGTCATTCTAGGTTAACAAACAGAGCATGTGCATGTGCAGAGGCTATTGTGTGACACAAAGACCAGTCTATCCCTGTGAGCTCTAATCCTCCCACATCAGACAGGGCAAGGAAAACAGCACAGGCTGGACTCGTGTATTTATTACCCTCTCAATGGGTAAGCAGCAGACACATAATAGCATGTAAACAAAATGATTTTGATCTCAGTGTTAATTAACTCAATATAGGGAGGGGGTTGCAAATGTTTATTCAGTACTAGTATGTGCCTACTATGTGCTAAGGGGCAGCAAGGTGGCACAGGGGATAGAGTGTTGGGACAGGAATCAGAAAGATCATCTTCCTGAATTCAAATCTGACTTCAAACACTTACTAGTTGTGTGATCCTGGGCAAGTCACTTTACCCTGTTTGCCTCAGTTTCCTCATATGTAAAATGAACTAGAGAAGAAAGTGTTAAATCTGGCCTCAGATACTTAAAAGCTGTGTGACCCTGGGCAAATCACTTAACCCCATTTGCCTCAGTTTCCTCATCTGTTAAATGAGTTGAAGAAGGAAATGGCCAATTGCTCCTGTATCTTTGCAAGCCAAATGGAGTCACAAAAAGTCAGGTATAACTAAAAATACCTGAAAAAACAATGACACTAGGTGCCAGGCACTGTGCTAAGTATAAATATTATCTCATTTGATCCTTACAATGACTCTGAGAAGTAAGTACCATTATGATCCCTATTTTAAATTTGAGGAAACTGAGGCAGACAGAAGTTAATTGACTTGCCAGGGTAAATTAACTAGTGTCGGAGGTGAGACAGGGACTGGACTTCTGAATTCACAAGTAAAATCCTTTTACTTTTTGGTACTTTCTTGGTCTTTTTTTTAATCTTTATTTTACTTTTTTCTCTAACACATATAAAAACAATTTTTAATATTTGGCCTTTTAAAATTATTTTTGAGTTTCATATTCTCTCTTTCCTTGAGAAGACAAGCATTTGGACATAGATTATAGATGTGCAGTCATGCAAAACATGCTTCCGTATTAGCCACATTCAGCAACTTAATCTGAGTTGTCTAGAATACCTAGAGGTTACACGACTTGCTCAGGGTAATAGCCATTCTGTGTCAGCGACGAGACTGGAACCCAGGTCTTCTTGACTCCCAAGTCCAGCTCTCTAGCCAGTATAGAGTTAATTTATTAAAGCAGTTTCCTGAAAGAGGCAGTGGTATGTAATGAGCATTGAGCTTGTCTTGGAGTTAGGAAGGTCTGCGTTCAAGTCTTGCTTTTGCCACATACTGGCTGTGTGATCTGGTCAATTAAATACTCTGTGCTCCAGATAACTCTGAGAGACAGAAGATGTCCACCTGCACTGGTAGCAGTTTCTTTGGTTGGGAATTCCCTGTGTCAATGAATCACAGGTCCAACCTCTATCCCTTTTGTTGTTTGTTAAAGTTCTGAACTTGTTTCTGTACTTGGAGGGCTCTCATTTGCCAGTTAGGGGCAGCTAGGTAGCACAGTGGATAGACTGCCAAACCTGGAGTCTGGAAGACCTGAGTTCAAATTTGGCCTCATATCTACTAGCTTTGTGATCCTGGGCAAGTCACTTCACCCTGTTTGCCTCAGTTTCCTCATCTGAAAAATGAGCTGGAGAAAGAAAATGACAAATCATTCCAGTATCTTTGCCAAGAAAACTCCAAATGGAGTCACAAAGAGATACACAACTAAAAAATGGCATCATCATCATCTGATTGGGAAACCTCTAAGGTCCCTTCCAGTTCTAACATTCCAGGTTTTCATATTCTAAGTTACTTTAAAGGACCAACATTTTAGGATTCGTTGTTACCATCAGCCAGCATTTCAGCTCCACAGCCCAGGTCTTATCTTAATCATCCCCAAGTGTTGGCATTCTTGTAGCCTAAGGGACAGGGAGAAGCAGATAAAGGGACTGGGAGGATGGAAAAAAGAACAGGCAATTGAGACAGAGAGAGCAATGTGACAGGAAGGAAAAAAATGGATCTCTGTGAATCATCTCTACCTGCAAAAGCCTTGCTGGTAGAAGTGGTTGAACAACTTTAATTTAGTTATGACTGCAGGCATTTTTTCCCTCTTCTTTCTTTTAGGAATATTGGATTCGCTAGTCACTTATTAGCCTCTGGAAACTTTTTCAAATGTGATTTTAAGATCGAAAACATGCACACATGGCTTCCCTCCCCCACTCCCTTCCTTTTATTTCTTCCTGGTCATTTCAAAATTCAATAAAGCTCGATGTTAAACTTGTAAAGGAGTGATATTTAATAAAGGGCTATTAGGTAGTAGCAATGACGCAAGTCTTTAAAAAGCCCAGACAGACAAGTTGGACAGCCCCAACCATTGCACATAGAATGAAAGCCATAATTTTCATTGTAGGAATTTCTGTCTTCCCTTAATTTATACCTTTCCTTTAAGATCCATTAATTTTCAGCTGCTGCTAATGTATTGATTTCCTACAATTTACACTGTATCCCCCAGAGTTTTCTCCCATTTCTCAGAAATGCCCGGTAATGGCGCCCATTGTTTGATGGGGAACTAGCCCAAAAATACTTGGCAAATTCTATATTATATTGGGAGGCAACTAAGTGGTGTACTGGAGAGAGCCTTAAATCCGGAGTCAGAAGGACTCCAGGAAAGTGCCTCGGAAAATTCCTAGCTAACTGCTGCTACTCAAATTATGTTACATCTCTCAACTTCAGTTTTTTTATCTGCAAAATGTGGATAATAATTGTGTCTATATCATAGAAGTTCTGGGAGGAACAAACAAGATGATTCATATAAAACACTTTGCAAACCTTAAAGTGGCATATAAATGTTAGCTACCATTATTGTTGCTTTGTTGATATTTTTATTCTGAATATAAGGCAAAAATTCAGGCCAAATTCCTAAAAGAGGCTCCCTTGGAAAGGAATTTATGTGTGTGTATACACTCATATATGCATATATATACACACATATACATATACATAGATGGGCAGCTAGTGGCACAATGTATAAAGTGCCAGGTATGGAGTCAGGAAGACTCATCTTCCTGAGTTCGAATCTGATCGCTAAAGCTTCCTAGTTGTGTGACCCTGTGAACCTTAAAATTTCTCAGACCCTACTTCATAAGGTTAGGATTGTAAACCTTAAAAAATTCCCAGACCAGTGTGGGAGAGACTAGGAATAGATCAACACCTCACACCCTACACCAAGATAAATTCTAAATGGGTGAGTGACTTAAACATAAAGAAGGAAACCATAAGTAAATTGGGTAAACACAGAATAGTATACATGTCAGACCTTTGGGAGGGGAAAGGCTTTAAAACCAAGCAAGACATAGAAAGAATCACAAAATGTAAAATAAATAATTTTGACTACATCAAACTAAAAAGCTTTTGTACAAACAAAACCAATGTAACTAAAATCAGAAGGGAAACAACAAATTGGGAAAAAATCTTCATAGAAACCTCTGACAAAGGTTTAATTACTCAAATTTATAAAGAGCTAAATCAATTTTACAAAAAATCAAGCCATTCTCCAATTGATAAATGGGCAAGGGACATGGATAGGCAGTTCTCAGATAAAGAAATCAAAACTATTAACAAGCACATGAAGAAGTGTTCTAAATCTCTTATAATCAGAGAAATGCAAATCAAAACAACTCTGAGGTATCACCTCACACCTAGCAGATTGGCTAACATAACAGCAAAGGAAAGTAATGAATGCTGGAGGGGATGTGGCAAAGTAGGGACATTAATTCATTGCTGGTGGAGTTGTGAACTGATCCAACCATTCTGGAGGGCAATTTGGAACTATGCCCAAAGGGCGACAAAAGAATATCTACCCTTTGATCCAGCCATAGCACTGCTGGGTCTGTACCCCAAAGAGATAATGGACAAAAAGACTTGTACAAAAATATTCATAGCTGCGCTCTTTGTGGTGGCCAAAAACTGGAAAACGAGGGGATGCCCATCAATTGGGGAATGGCTGAGCAAATTGTGGTATATGTTGGTGATGGAATACTATTGTGCTAAAAGGAATAATAAAGTGGAGGAGTTCCATGGAGACTGGAACAACCTCCAGGAAGTGATGCAGAGCGAGAGGAGCAGAACCAGGAGAACATTGTACACAGAGACTAATACACTGTGGTATAATCGAACGTAATGGACGTCTCCATTAATGGCGGTGTAATGTCCCTGAACAATTTGCAGGGATCCAGGAGAAAAAAACACTATTCATAAGCAAAGGATAAACTATGGGAGTGGAAACACTGAGGAAAAGCAACTGCCTGAATACAGCGGTTGAGGGGACATGACAGAGGAGAGACTCTAAATGAACACTCTAATGCAAATATTATCAACAAAGCAATGGGTTCAAATCAAGAAAACATCTAATGCCCAGTGGATTTACACGTCGGCTATGGGGGGTGGGGGGGAGGAAAAGAAAATGAGCTATGTCTTTAATGAATAATGCTTGGAAATGATAAAATAAAATATATTTAAAAAAAAGAAAAAAAATTCCCAGACCCTACTTCATAAGGTTGGGTTAAGACCATTCCCCATTTGGGCAGTGAAGATACTTGATCAGGAATGTGAGAACTCTACTTCACCATACTTAAGCATGCTTTAGGGGAAGATAAAGTTGTAAACTCTTTGCTGAACAATGAAAAGTACTTAAACCCATACTTATAGTAAGACAAAAAGTTCTTAAGCTGTGCCTATTTTTGGATATAATACAAAAGGGTGCTAAGTACCTATAAAGGTCAGGAAACTTGTGAACTTACAAGGAGCAAAGAGGTGAGAACTTACTCAGAGATTCTAGTCTACTCAGGTGTGAATTACTCAAAAGATTAGTCTTCTTAGGTGTGAACTAAGAATGGTCTGTCCTTTGAAAAACATCTACTGTGATTGGTAGATGGGAGAACTTAGGGGAGGTGACATAGGAGAAAATTCCCTTTATAAGGAGATGAAAATCAGTCTCTGGTCTCAGTCTGTTGAAGACAGTCTGAGGGAGGCTGACTCTGGCTGGAACTCCCTCTGAGGAAACTCTGTCCCTCTGAATCCTTGCTTGGACAGATCTTGTGGTGAGTGATAAAAGACTGACTGATCCCTCTCCTCCTAGGCTGGCTCATGCCGGCCTAGGCTGGTATAGTCCTTTTCTGATTATCTCCTTTTTCTCTCTTTCTTTAATTCCTCATTGTATGAATTAAAATCTCTATAAAACCCAGCTGACTTGGGTATATTTAATAATTGGGAATATTTCCCTGGGAATATAAGGTAAGGAATATTACCTTATATTTGATTTAAAATAAGACACTGTCTTGAACCATATTTTCTGTGGTCACAATTTACTCATTCACTCTTTTATCTACTACAATTTAAGTCTTCCACTATTTTAATCACTATAGTTTATGACAACCAACTATTTTAATTATTACAACCCTGAGCAAATCATTTCCCTGTTTAGCTTCAGTTTCCTCATCTGTAAAATGAGCTGGAGAAGGAAATAGCAAACCACCCCTGTGTCTTTACCAAGAAGATCCCAGATGGAGTCATGGAGAATTGGACACAACTGAAATGACTAAGCAACAACACATACACTTATACATAGAGATGCTTATGTATACAGTGTATGTGTACATACACACACATGCATATCCACATTTGTCTGTATCAGTGTGAAGAAATTTTCAGTGTGGGAGCTCGCTCTGCCAACCTACAAAGTGGTGATTTAGTAGAGAATTTGTAGGGAGAAAGTCGAGGTACACAGAAATTAAAAATGACTTGCCCAGGGTACATATATAATAAATATTAGAGGCAGGTCTTCCTTATGTTAAGCTGCCTAAATAGATGGAAATAAATATATTCTCAAATACTCTAATGGATCTATGTTGGGTAGATATCCCTTCCAGTGACATGGAACTCAACTCCTCCCTGCCTGCCCACCCAGTGTGACTCTTGGCAGTATTCTCCAATATTTCACAAGATCCATTCAACATATTGGGGATTTCCCCTGCTCTCTATTGATAGCTCAGTGACATCAATGGCAAATGTGGGCTGCCCTTCACTCTCTCCATATGACCAGTCTTCTTTGCCTAAATATTTGCTTCTATGTTTCTTTGCAGACATCTTTTCTTTTTTTAACCTTTACCTTCCATCTTAGAATCATAATTAAGTATTAGTTCCAGGGCAGAAGGGAAGGAAGGGCTAGGCAATGGCAGTTAAGTGACTTGTCCAGGGTCATATAGCTAGGAAAAGTTTCTGAGGTCAAATTTGAACCCAGGACCTCCCATCTCTAGGCTCTCTACCCACTGAGCCACATAGATGCTCCCACTGGCATCTTTGAAGAAAATTCTCCTTTCCAAAGCCCTTGCTGATATAGCTGTTTAGAATCCAGTTACCTATTTTCCTTATCTTGTATGCCAAAGAAAGATGGAAATAAAGGACTGAAATATACTCCAAAGGTATTATGGTAAAGGGCAGTTGCCAGACCTAAAATGTTATTGAATTCCCTTGTGGAATTTTGTTGCCTTTCCATTGTTTTCAGTCATGCTTGGCTTTTTATGACTCCATTTGGGTTTTCCTAGATACCAGATAGTGCTAGATACTAGATACTAGAGTGGTTTGCCTTAACTTGCCCCGAGTCACACAGCTAGTAAGTGTCGAAGGCTAGATTTGAACTTGGGAAAATGACTCTTCCTGACTCCTTTCATGGCAGTCTATACACTATGGTGCCACCTAGCATCCCATCTATGTGTTTATTTGTTAGTTTTATTTCTGAGAAGACCTATAATTTCATCAGTGTGGGGAGCTCCTAGTGAAGAACTTTCTTTGCCAATGCAGGTCAGCATTTTCTATACCACTTATAGTCTTAAGAGAGTTATCTAGGAAATTGAAAAATTAATTAACTCACATTGTATAGATATCAGAAAGAAGACTTGAATCCAGGGCTCCCTGACTCTGAGGCCAGCCCTTTATCCATTATGCAACACTGCCTCTTTCTGGAGGGATTTTTTTTTATTTTAAATATTATTTTATTTGGTCATTTCCAAACATTATTCACTGGAAACAGATCATTTTCTTTTCCTCCTCGCCCCCCCTCCCACCACCTTTCCCTCTCCCATAGCCGACACACGATTCCACTGGTTATCACATGTGTTCTTGACTCGAACCCATTTCCCTGTTGTTGGTATTTGTATTAGAGTGTTCATTTAGAGTCTCTCCTCAGTCATGTCCCCTCCACCCCTGTAGTCAAGCAGTTGCTTTTCATCAGTGTTTTTACTCCCACAGTTTATCCTCTGCTTGTGGATAGTATTTCTTAGATCCCTCCAAGATGTTCAGGGTCACTGCATTGCCACTAATGGAGAAGTCCATCACCTTCGATTGTACCACAATGTATCAGTCTCTGTGTACAATGTTTTCCTGGTTCTGCTCCTTTCGCTCTGCATCACTTCCTGGAGGTTGTTCCAGTCTCTGGAGGGATTTTTAAGAGACAGTTGTAGTACTTTGTCATGGTAATTGTTTCTGGTCCTGGAACTGTAGGTGCCATAAGAAATTAAAATACAGCCTAAGGGAGTAAAAAAAATGAATTGATTTCTCTTTCATTACTAGGCAGGTCCAAAAACATTACTATATTTCCAGGGTAGACCAAGTCTTTAGGATAGTATCATAAAGCTAAGGTCTTGTATTTCTCCCAAGGGCAAAAGTGTGACTCATCAGAATGCTAGGGGATTGCTTCTTTAAGAACTCAAAATTCATCATCACTTGTTTATTTCGGTATATGTTTTAGGGTTCTGGTTTTATGAGTATTCATTTACAAAAATGAATAATATGGAAACATATTTCATGTGATAATACATGTATAACCCAGAATGGATTGTTTACAGTTCTGGGAGTGGGGAGGGAACAAAGGAGGGAGACGATTTGGATTATATAATGTCAGAAAATGTGGAAATATATTAAAAATAAAATGAAAATAAAGAACTCAAAATGTATTTTTCTACTAAGATGAGTTCCAATCTTTTTGGTTGTTGAGTCATTTCAGTAGTATCTGACTCTTTGTGACACCATTTGGGGGTTTTGTTGGCAAAGATACCAGAGAGGTCTGCCATTTCCTTCTCAAGGTCATTTTACAGATGAGGAAATGAAGCAAAAAGAGTTGTCATACAGCTAAAAGTATTTGAACATGAACTTAATGAAGTGAGTCTTCTTAATTCCAAGTCCAATGCTCTATCCCCTGTACCATGCTTTAGGTGACACTCTACATCTAGGACTGTATAGACTTGAGAAGAAGGCAGAACTCAACAGCGATGAAAGAGAATTTTATCAGTTGTTTATGGTCCATTGTGAGTACTTTATGTTGTAGTGGGCACCATCTCCACCCAAGCACTTCCATCCCGTGGAGTCTTGGTCACATTCCTGGTCCCAGAGGACCATGGGGAAGCTCATTGCTTCCATGTGTGGCATCTCTAATTGGCTTACACTATGAGGAGACAAAGAGTCATCATCCTCTTGGGCTAGGAGGCTGATTATCCACACAGTACAAAAGGGAGCCTCCCATACATTATCCTCGCTTCCTTTTCATCTATAAGTCATGCAATACTCTTCCAAGTTATATCCCGAGAGTCTACCCCAGCCTCCAGGTGGCAGCTAAAGTAGGTGTCTTACCCGGGCAAGCTTGAGCCTGGATTTGGGCTGTCTTTGTTGTATTTACTCTTTTTCTGATCTTGGAAGAAGCATCCTGTTGATCTGCACATTTAAACTCATGGAACCAGGGGCAACTAAGTGGCATTGGGAAGTCCTGGGTTCAAATTTGATCTGAACTTCCTACCTGTGTGACCCTAGGCAAGCCACTTAACCACAACTGTGGTTTTCTGCCTCAGAACTGTTACTGTTATCAATTCTAAGATAGAAGGTAAGAATTTTTAAAAATTAAATGAAATAAACTCAAGGAGCTTCTTCTGGGTCCATAGAGGCACCCCAAGAATGAATCTGGTCAAAATGCATACTGAGGTGAAAAATATAGACTGGCTCCATTTCCAAGTTCTTGTGGTCACAACAGAAGTTCCCTGGGGTTAGATGGTGTTTCCTGTATTTTCTGTAAATGAAATAAAAGCTGTCAGATATCTCATGTTGATACACTTTATTGCCTTGAGCATGGGAACTGGAGAAGCTTTTACCCTTTCCTGTGAGAAACCTATCTGCAAGTTGTTTAAATTATATTGAGGTTATCAGAGGAAATTGTGGCTAGAGTTGAAATATGCCAAATGAATGTGGTCTGTGGAGGGAGCTTCCAAGTCAAAGAAGCATTTATTAAGCCCTTACTTTGGGCCAGGCACATACCTGTCATATGACGATCCTAAAATTACAAACAGACAGTCCCTGCCTTCAAGGAGCTCACATTCTAATGGGGGGAGATGTCACATAAAGGGAGGTTGAAAAGCAGAAGGGAAGATCCATGTGGGATCATGGTGGAAAATGAAATACAGAAGGCCAAGAGTAGAAACTACAGATGAAAGAAGGAATAAAACATCTGGCCTGGGGAACAGTTGGGTGGCTCAGTAGATTGAAACCCAGGCCTAGAGATGGGAGGTCCTGGGTTCAAATCTGACCTCAGACACTTCCTAGCTGTGCAATCCTGGGCAAGTCACTTAACTCCCATTGCCTAGCCCTTACTGCTCTTGGAACCAATACACAGTATTGATTCTAAGACAGAAAGTAAGAGTTTAGAAAATTTTTTAAAAAAGTCTGGCCTGAGCACTTTCCTTACAATGAAGGTTCCAGGAGCATCCAATGAATCAGAGAAGGGGCTACAAGGTCAGAATGATCTTCCAGGGTGGGAAGGCTGCTGGGTCATGGCAGAAGTCTAGAGAGTCAGAAGTAGAACCTAGAGAGGAAAGAAAGAGTAATTTCTAAGACTGAACCCAGACTGTATAAGCACAGAGCCAGGGATGTTAGGCCACAGGTTACAGCTACTTTTAAAAAAGTAACTTTTTATTCATGAAAGTCAAAAAAGTTAATAAAATTAGAAGGGAAAAATAAGTCAGGAAGGGCCATGATATCTTTTAATTTCAAGGTCTTCAGGTGGGAAATATTCCTCTCTTTCTCTAGGGATAGTTCCCCTCTCACTGCTACAAAGGTCAATTGTTACTGGTGTCAATCTTTCACTTCTCCTGTCTAAGAAAATTAAGGAATTGAGGGGATTAGGATAGCAACAGGTAAATTGTGGGAACTGAGTGAATCACACTAACTCCATCTTATGACTTAATTATGGAGCTAGTTTAGTTCCCTTTCAATTCAATTATGGGCCTAATCTAAATCTGTCTCAAAATAGAAATTTGTTCACTTGTGGGAAAGCGGGAGAAAAACCTTATTGTATTGTTTGAACCTAGCCCTGAGTGACTGGGAAACTGAACCACCTGTACCTTACTGTTGAGAGACCTTTAATCCAAGACCTAAATTATGTTGACCAGAAATGCAGCCAGATCCTAAGACTGATTTAAGGAGTTTTCTCATAATTGTACATCTCAAACAATTTGTATGTCTTATCTGAAAACTGATCAGTTATTTTTTCCATGTTCCTTTGAGCGTTTCCAGATACTTGGGGAGGAGTAAAACACCTCTTTTTCCTGAATTCAGGGAATTGCACTTGTTCACTCTCCTCCTTCCCAATTTAGAAAGTCCATAATCTCTCACTCAGTTAGAAATCAAACTACCTAATGTTGTATTGTTTTCTTTTAGTTAATTGGCCTTCTTGGATTTGTTTTTAATGTATAAAAGTCTGTATTTGGGGTCCACCCCAAAACTGAGTCCTGATTTGTTAGGCAACTGGCATGCCTCCATAAACCAATAAATCACACAGAACATCAAAACCTTTGTTTCCTCCATAATTTCATCTTTTGCTCATTTCATGTCTCCTATGCCCTCACAATGTCCCTCATGTCTGATACTCCCAGGATACACTCCTCCAACTGGGTTTCTCAGAATCCTTAGCAACTTCAAGGCTGAGCTGAAATGCTCCCTCCAACAACACAAAACCTTTCCTGATTCCCCTACTTTTCAATGTTCTCTCTCTCCTCAAATTATCTTGTATTTAATTATCCACATACAGATTGTATCTCCTGACATTTACTAGCTGTGCAACCTTGTCAAGTCACTTAACCTCTGCTTGTCTAGATGGTTTAGTGGACGGAGTGCTTTGCTTGGCCTAGAGTCAAGAAGACTTGAGTTCAAATCTGGATTCAGGTACTTCCTATCGGGGTGACCCCTGAACAAATCACTTAACTTCCATTTGCCTTTATCTAGTAGAGAATTTTAAAAAATGACAAGCCACCCTAGTATCTTTGACAATATAGTCCATCGAGTTAAACTTGACTAAATGACTCAACAACAACTCAAAGAGAATATAAGCTCCCTGAGGCTAGGAATGATGTTTGTTGTTTTTGTCCTTGGATCCACAGCTCCTAGCCCAGTACCTGTCACATAGTAGACAATACTTCCATTAGCTAACTTGGTCTCTCAGGCTATGGCTCTGACACACCAGTAAGCGACTGAGAGAAGACATATGGCCAAATGGACCACTTGGGTTGGGGATGAGGAGGTCCTGGAATCAGCTCATTTAAGAATTGTGCAAGTAGCAGTCCAGGTCCTACAGGAATCAGCCAAGCAGCAATACTGTGAGAGGCAATCATGATATAGTTTTTCCCCTTCCCCATTTTTATTTTATAAAACATCCTTTGGGTTTCTGTGTCTACTTTAAGAACAAAGGGACAGAACAGAGAAGAGGAGGAACATAGTGGGAGAAAAAAACCAAAATTTAAATTTTCCTGTAGAGAGTGACCACAGTTTGTCTAAAGGCATTTCAGGATTAATGCTGTTCGATTTTCTGTTTTCACTGTAGAAACGTGTAGGTCTGACCACTTCACCCCCACTCCACTGCTCACTGAGTTCCAGAGGCTCTTCATTACAAGGAATCCAATATAAACTGTTTGACATTTAAAGCTATTCATCACCTGACTCCTTCCTACCTTTACAATATCCTTATATCATTTCCCTCCACAAACTACACTCTAGTAAACTGACGTCCTTGCACTTTCTCACACATGATGCTCCACGCTCTGTTCCCATGCCTTTGTACTGTCTCTAAGCCCAAGAATGCCTTTCTTCCTCACTTTGACTTCTCAATTTCTTTGGCTTTATTCAAGATTTAGCTCAAATCTTACCCTCTACAAGAGACCTTCCTTGGTTTCCCCAACTGCTGATGCTCTCCCCTCTCAGATTTCCTTCCAATTACTCTATAGTTTTCCATATATGGCTCATATATATCTAGTGGGTTTGGAACCCCAGATGAGAGTTGAGTAAAAGGGAGACACAAAAGGTTGAGGGTAATGGACAGGCTTCCAACCAATTGAAAGCATGTGAAGATTTCCCACAGTGGAATGGGCAGAAGAGAATAATTTGTTGCAGTGGCCATGAAAGCATGTGAAGCAAGGTTATGAAGAACTTAGAGCTTGGTCGGACATCAAAGAAGCCAAGGACACCCACTACATCCTAGGTTATCACCAGTCATCCTGACTTCTGTCTGCCACTGGACTTCAATGACTCTGGAAGAGTGAGTGAGGCTGATGACACTGCCACTCTGCCTCACTTAAATCCAATTCACTCAGGAGTCAAGCTATGATCCCATGATGTTGCTGGTCTTCAACATGAAGGATGAACAATTTAGTTATTTACTTGTCTCTTTCATTAGAACGTATACTCCTTCAGGGCAAATGTTGGGTCTGAGGTGGGGGGAAGAGGTTGCCTTTCTTTGTGCCCAGTGATTAGTGTGATACCTGGCACATAGTAGGCATTTAACAAATGCTTATTGATGACTGACATTTAGCCTAAATAGTAAGTGATTGAATTCTCTGAGGATACACCAAGAAACAACTGGGATACAAGTGATTGGGAGTACCTAAGCCAAGAGAATTATATGTCACTTTTGGAATGACTCTATGCTCCTGATTTTAAACACAGTTCAGAAGAACTGAAAAGTGGAAATGGAAGGACAGCCAGACATCATGGCACATGCCCAGTTCAATTAGCTGGCTTACCTCAAGTTCTAGCTGCCACCTGGTGGCTTGAACATATCTTAGCAATGAGCAGCTGCTCCTAACAACATCCTCTAATGTTGGTGGCGCTGTCCAGATGGAAAGCAAACTGCCTTGTTTGGAGGGAAAGTACTGCATCTGTAAATTCCTTGTCTGAAATGTGTTGCAGATTGCTCCTGCCCACCGTGAGCCTTTCCCTTGCCCCTAGTCAATATTCCATTTGAATTCTTCAGAGAATATACTGTTCCATGCTCACAACCATCTGATAACAATAAAGGAGATAAGTATTAAAAAGATGGTGAGACCGTGCAGATGCCCCAAAAGTAATCTAGCCTCTTGTCCTCCTGTTCAATTCCAGGCCTGGCTCACTGTATAGTTTACAGGCAGGTAGGTGGCACAATGGAAAGTGTCTTGGACTTGGAGTCAAGGTCTAAGTTCAAATCTAACCCTGGGCAAGTCAAATAGAGCAAGTCACTCTATTTGCCTCAATTTGATCATCCATAAAATGAGCTAGAAAGGGAAATGACAAACCATTCCAGTATCTTTGACTGAAAAATCACTAAGCAACAACATACACATAATATATATGTATATATTTATATATACCAATGTACAAATTCTATAGTTTGTCTGCTCAACTC
The DNA here is from genome assembly GCF_027887165.1 of Monodelphis domestica. Taxonomy (NCBI): domain Eukaryota; kingdom Metazoa; phylum Chordata; class Mammalia; order Didelphimorphia; family Didelphidae; genus Monodelphis; species Monodelphis domestica. Next base: position 206,333,199 of record NC_077228.1, read on the forward strand.
TACTGGATAATTAGACATCCTTCACCCAATTGCTTTCCTCTGTGTGATTAGTTAGCCCAAATTCTTCAGTGATTACAGATTTTACTTAGGGGGTCTCTGCAATGTTCTCAAACTTAATGCAATTTGCTTACAAGAGCATCTGAAAAACTTGACATAAGCCAGGATTGGGAACTGGTAGACCTGGAACAATACTACTATTGGGCGCCAGGGGAATGAGGCATTCAAGGGTGGAAGAGCATGATTCAGAGACTCTTCAATTCTCATGATTGTGGGTGCTCCCTCCACCATGGCAGATCAGTCTCTTATGATTTGCATCTCCATGAGTTACCATGAAAAAGTGTGACAATATACACTTTTTTAAATTTTTATAATATTTTATTTGATCATTTCCATGCATTATTCATTAAAGACAAAGATCATTTTCTTTTCCTCCCCACCACTCCCTGTAGCCGACGCGTGATTCCACTGGGTATCACATGTGTTCTTGATTCATACCCATTGCCATGTTGTTAATATTTGCATTAGAGTGTTCATTTAAGGTCTCTCCTCTGACCTGTCCCCTCAACTGCTGTAGTCAGGCAGTTGCTTTCCTCAGTGTTTCCACTCCCATAGTTTATCCTTTGCTTATGAATAGTGTTTTTTCTCCTAGATCCCTGCAAGTTGTTCAGGGACATTACACCGCCACTAATGGAGAAGTCCATTATGTTCGATTATACCACAGTGTATTAGTCTCTGTGTACAATGTTCTCCTGGTTCTGCTCCTCTCACTCTGCATCACTTCCTGGAGGTTGTTCCAGTCTCCATGGAATTCCTCCACTTTATTATTCCTTTTTGCACAATAGTATTCCATCACCAACATATACCCCAATTTTTTCAGCCATTCCCCAATTGATGGGCATCCCCTCGTTTTCTAATTTTTGGCCACCTGACAATATACACTTTAAACCCAACACAGTAATGAGCCTCTGAACTTAGCCAGACTGGTCTTTCATCCATTGGCAGACCTGTCCTGGAAGCCTATTTAGTGTGATAGGATTTGCCAGAGCACCTGGTATCAGCAGAGCTTTGTGAGCCCAGCACCATCACCATATCTTGGAGAGAACCTTTAAGAAAGGAAGAGAAGTCTAAAAAGACTAGAATGTAGGTATTTACATATAAGATGTCCAAATCCCCAGAAGATGCTTCCAGGACTGGTACCCAAGCTAAAGCTAAAGAGGAAGGTATCTGTGGGGATATCCTGCCTGAGGGCATGCCTAAAGCTAGAGACTGGCTGTCACTGTTATACCCTCATAACTTTGGGCTTCATTTTCCTCTAAAAATATGTTGGGAGGGCAGCTAAGTAGCAGAAGGATCTGGGTTCAAATTTGGCCTCAAATATTTCCTGTGTCACTGGGCAAGTCACTTAACCCTGATTGCCAAGTCCTTGCCACTCTTCAGTCTTAGAATGGATACTAAGACAGAAGGTATACATTTAAAAAATTAAAAGTAAGTTGAACTAGATAACCTCCAAAGTGCTTTTCAGTTTATAGCACCTAAATGGTATTGTGGATAGAATAATGAAGTCAGGATAGACCCGAGTTCAAATCCTTTTTCAGATACTTAGCAGCTGTGTGATGTCGAGTAAATCATTTCACCACTCTTTGCTTTTTGTTTCCTCACCAGTAAGATACAGATATTAATTGCGCCTACCTCCTAGGATTGTTTTGAGGGTCAAATGAGGTGACATACATAAAGCATTTTGCAAAACATAAAAGCACCATAAAATGCTAGCTATTGAATCTATGATCCTAAGAAGCCTAATAAGCTCTTAATAGTCACTTCATTTACAACTTAAAATTTCTTTCTTATTGATTTGCATATTAGTTAACCAAATCAATAAGCATTTACATCATATAGCCTAGCACAGTGCTTTGCACATAATATTCACCTTATTGTTGAATTGGATTGAATCCCAAGGGCTTCCTTTCTGCTGGAAAGCTATTTATTTTGCAATGAAACACCTTCTTTCCCTTCTTCTCCCCTTACAAGATGGACAAAAATCACTAGAAGATAATAACAATAATAACAATAATTGCTGAGACCTGGCTAAGAAAATGTGGTAAGAGCAGTGATTCTAGAGTCAAGTATCTACATTCAAATCCTATATTTTATACTTAATACCTGGGCAAATTGGGGGCAGCTAGGGGGCATAGTGGATAGAGCACCAGGCCTGGAGTCAAGAAGACCTGAGTTCAAATCTGGATTCAAACTCTTGGGCAAGTGACCCTAGGCAAGTCATTTAACCCTGTTTGCCTCAGTTTCCTCACCTGTAAAATGAATTAGAGAAGGAAATGGTAAACCACTGCAGTATCTTTGCCAAGAAACCCCCCAATGAGGTCACAAAGATTTAGACACAACTGAAATAACTAAACAGCAACAACCTGGGCACGACATTTACATATTTCCCAGTTTCTTCAAATGTAAAACAAAGAGTCTGAATTTTCCTTCCAACTTCAGATCTATAATAATGTAATGTTTATATAGGCCTTTGAGGTTTGCAAAACAATTTATAAACCTTATATCATTTTACCCCCTCATCAACTCCATGAAATAAAGTGCCATAGGCATTATCCCCATTCTGCAAATAAAGGAACCAAGGTTTAAATAGCTAATAAGTGGGAGAGGCAGAATCTGAACCCCTAACCCTCTGACTCCAAGTCCAACATTCTATCAACTACAGATGTCCATCTAATGAAAATGTAAGAAAAGGCAACAAGAAAACAGTATACGCCACTGCTTCCCAGACCTCTTCTCTCAAGCTTATTGCTGTTGTCCAGGAGTTTCAGTTGTGTCTAACTCTTTGTGACCCCATTTGGGGCAAAGATACTGCAGTTGTTTGCCATTTCCTACTCCAACTCATTTGACAGATGAGGAAACTGAGGCAAACAGGGCTAAATAACTTGCCCAGGGTCACACAGTTAGGAAGTTTCTGAGACTGGATTTGAATTCAGATCTTTCTGCCTCCAGATCTGGCATTCTATCCATTGCACCACCTAGCTGCCCCTTCTCTCAAATGCTTTCCTTAATTTACCCTGAATATCTGAAGCTGAAGATCACCTGGGGGCCTCTTATCAGCCTCTTTCTGTATTGCTAAGCTATCATAGCCTTTCACATCCAATAATGGATAATAGCTTTTCTGACCTAATTCAAAGAGAAACAATATAGGCTTTAAAATATGTTTTAACTGGATAAAGAAGGGGAATAGCAAGATCACAGACTTAAAACCAGAACAGACCTTAATCTGACACCCCTATTTTACATAAGAGGAAACTGAGACCCAGAGAGGCCATGGGAATTGCCCACAATCTCATAGGAAGGAAGACAGAGCTAGGATTTTAACACAAGCTTTCTGACTTCCAATTCAGCATTGTCCCCCTACACCGTGCTGCCACCAATTTTGTAATGTATAGTGGCTTGGATGTACGAATGGAATTATTAGAATATTAGAATTTATTTCTATACCAATGGAAGAACAAAAGATGTATCACATTATAATGTGTGGAAATTAAATATATGTGTAAAACAAGTAGGTGTGAATGATATTTTCTGTGTATATTGTCATATTTGTGGTAATGCAGAAAGTCAACAACCTGAATTCAAGAGAATTACCAAAGTAGCAGTAGCATAAGGTCTTTAATCAAGGTGAGGGGATTGCAGTCCAAGGTCATCACACAGCATTGGGGGGGGGGGGGTGCAAATGTCCACAAGGTCCAGGAAAGGGGCAGTCTTTAAATACTTTTCAACAGGGAGGAAGTCTCATGGAAGGCAAAGCCTCAAGAACCTGTCACATAAATTGTTTTCCATAACAACCAAAAGTCCATAGAAAAGAGATCTAAAGGCTCAGGAGAGGTGGCAACTTGGGTGGGGGCAGTTAAGTTATATGACAAAATAGCCAGAGACTGGGGTCTCTGGCAAAGACATCTGGTCAAAACATTGAGCTCCAGGTATAGCCAGTTTCTTTTTTTCTTTTTAAACTGGTTTTGATTGTCCTCTTTTAACTCATTTTAATCACTAGGCAATTGATAGACTAGAACAAGATCAATTCATAATCAGCTACATTCAACAACCACTATATTAATTATCCAAAGAAGTGATGTAAGATCTAAATTTTCCAACAGGTAATAGTCTATTTAAACAATCAGCCAAATTGTCTCAAATAAATCTTTCAATCATGCATGTGTGTGTGAAATTCAAATACCATCTCACTCTTCCAGTAGATGGACAATTTAAATCCCACAGAGGCAAGGTTATGAATTTAAACATATGAAATAATGATGAAAAACATTAAAAATTGGAAAACCATAGCTCTGTCCCCACACCACTCTCAGCCAATGACCTCCACATTCATCAGGTATACATATTCAACATAGTATGGTCACATAATTTACTTGATATGTGAAAATGAAGAAAATTAAGTGCTCTAACACAAAGACCTTCCTCCACTCATGTACCCCAAATCTTCCTACATCCAAAGTCATAGAAAGGAAATAAGAGGAGAGTATTGTAGGTCTGGACCCCAACTCTGAGTGTTGGGTTGCATCAAAGGGATGCTGGATATGAAGAGTAAAGCAAACTCTATTTGTCTATCAATCATAAATTTTTAAACTAATCAAAAACTTAAACACCTCTACTTAACACTAAGTAAGGGAGTTTCCAAGTCACTTACTAAAGTGAGTGACAACTCCAGAGGCCACTGACCACCCCTTGGGCAGTGCTAAGCATATTGAAAGACTATAATTGGTTCTTGTAATGAAACTAATGTGGAAAAAGGACTATAAAAAGTCCTGAACTTCCTGGCCAAGGTGCTTCTCCTGGTGACTTGGCTTTTGGAGGTGGCATTAGACTGGACCTTTGGCTTGCACCTTGACTGCTCTTGGACTGCTTCTTGAAGGACTGTTCCTAGATCTTCTCCTTTGAACTTTGGTTTAAGTGAGTCACTGGCCTTCCTTTCTTGGCTTCTGGAGAGATTAGTTCCGGAGAGGCCTTTCTTTCCTGGAGGAGGCTCTGTAGGTGAAACCCTTGCATAAGACAGCACAAGGTCCTCTGGCTGAGGGTTAACAAGCCCTGCTGGGGCTGAGTCAGACACAGGAGCAACATTTAGAGTGACAGACTAGACACTTTCTCTACCCTCTTCTTAAATTTCTCTACTTTCACTCTTTCTAACTCTGTGTAAATAAACACTACTAACAGTCATTTTGACTTGAGTTATAATATTTTAAATCGGCTACCACACTATTACCTCAGAATTTTCATATTAGCATAAAAACCTAATTTTAAATTCTTACATGGGGAATCAAGGAAAATGTCTTGGGGGAGCAAGGAAAGAAAGTGATCTTCCCCTATTTTTTTTTTAATCTCACCACCCCATAGCTGCCAATTTCCTTCACTCTGGACCCACTTCCTGGATGGATGCTCAATCTTTAAATGATCCTGACTACCAGCAAATACAAGCAAGTCATTTATTTTGTCTGCCTGGTGATCAAAGGTACCTATCTATAATTCGAGGACTGTGCTAGAAAAGTATAGTAAGGCTCAACAACACACGGTGAGCCACTAAGGAAAGAAATTTTTCAACCATGACTACAACCTGATAGAGATACCTGTCATCTTCAAGGTGGAATTCTTGTTCTTGAAATGGGCTATCAATGAAAAGATGACTCAGTGAATTGAGAGCCAGGCCTACAGACAGGAGATTCTGGGTTCAAATATGGCCTTAGACACTTCTTAGCTGTATGATCATAGGCAAGTCACTTAACCCCCATTGCCTAGTCCTTACTCCTCTTCTGCCTTGGAACTAAGACACAGTATTGATTCTAAGATGGAAAGTATGGTCTAAAAAAATAACTATATGTCTAGAGCTCCACTTTAGGTATAGACAACTCATTGGCCTAGCCCTATCACTTGCAATTGATGTGACACTGAGCAAATCACTTAGCTTCTCTCTTTAGTTTCTCCATCTATGGTGCTAGATTACATGACTTTTAATGGGCCTTATAACTCTAAGCCTGTTATCTTCTGAAACCATCTCCTTTGTTGTAGAAATAAAACCAACCAATTAACAATCAACAACCAATCATAGTACACTGTGGCACAATTGAATATAATGGACTTCTCTACTAGGACAATTCTGAAGGATTTATGAGAAAGAACACTATCTGCATCCACAGAAAGAACTGTGGAAGCAGAAACATAGAAGAAAAAACAACTGCCTGATCACCTGGGTCGATGGGGATATGATTGGTGACATAGACTCTAAATGATCACCCTAAAGCAAATATTAATAATATAGAAATAGGTCTTGAACAATGACACAAGTAAACCCCAGTGGAGTTGCTTGTTGGCTACGGGAGAAGGGTGGGAGGAGGGGAGTGAAAGAACATGAATCATGGAACCATGGAAAAATTAATTAATTAAATAAAAATTTTCAAATCTAAAATAAATCAACCAATCATAGTTCCAGCTATGTGCCAGGAACTGTGTTAAGTGTTTAAGATCCAAGTACAAAGAATGAAATAATTCCGATTTGTGAGGAATTTACATTTGAAGTATTGAAATGTACACATTAAAAGAACTACTATTAAATGTAAAAAAAAATGATGACCTATCAAAAAGTGACACTCATTCCCTAAGGGGGCAGAATCTAGACACCAGTAATAGACAGTCATGATGGGAGCCTGTTGATGTCTACCAAAGTCTCAAAGGATATTACTATTACACTGTCATCATTGACACTTAGATTTTAATATTTTGAGTGGCATCAGGAAATCATTGTTTCTTGAACCTGCCACTTGCTGACAGGAGCTCAGCAAGATGATATAATGACAACTGATTTTAGTGGTACAATTTCTTTTTTTTTTGTCAACAAATCCATGTTGGGGCAGTGAAGGGAAATAGTATATGAACAGTTAAATATGTCTAGTCAGCCTGGGGCAACTAACTGGATGAAATGCCAGGTATTTGATGGAAATTAAAGTGGGCTTTGTGTATTTATTTTTAATAACTGAAAATATTTGTAGCTTCTTATTTAAAAAAAGTCATAGTATGAAAAATGCCCAAAATAATATCGGAGCTTAACCAATGACCTCAGTTAGGAACTTTCATTCATTGCTGGAGAGCAAAGTAACATTTGACTGTATTACTCATACTGCTGGTGGATTTAAAGTCCCAGTAATGCATGGTTCATTTCAGTATTTTTGACATAAAATGCCTTGGTGAGGTCATAGTCTTCTCTTCCTCAATCCCAAATTCACCATCCTATAAATTGGAATCTGTGTAGAATGGGTTCTTTTAAAATAGGACAAGTGGGTATCTCATTGAGTCACATATCTCAACAGACAGGTAAAATAACTGCATTTCAGGGAGGGAAAAAAACTTCATATGTTTTTGCAATCCTAATTGCTAACACAATGCCTTGAACATAGGAGATACTAAATAAATGGTTTTTGAATGGAATCCATATTTCTGAATTAATGAAGTGTACGTAGGAAAGTTGAGTTACGACTCTATGATCTTTTGTTACCATTTTAACTGGACACATGGGCATCATTACATTCGTCTCCTTTTATTGAACTCTGCATCAGGATCTCTGCATTTACAAGTAAAGGAAAAGCAAGAATTCTCAATTAAAAATAAAAACTATAGTGAGGGGAGAAACACTTAACTTGTGCTATGATTATTTTTTCTTCAAGTGATGTCTATCTTACATCTCTGATATCTGTCAAATTGGAAAATTCCTTTACATTTGAGCTCAGCATTTTCAGGAAAAAGTCTGCATATATCCTCACAATGTCAAGAAAACACAAAGAGGCATCTGACATTTTAAGTGGACTCTCATGGTGAATTTACAAGAAGACATGGTAGAAAGCTAGAATCAAAGACACAAGTAGAAGAATTAACACTGCAAGGAGACTTGTTAGTATGAAATTGGAGCAAAAAAGAAGAAAGGAGGGTAAATAAATCTTTGAGATGAGAAGGAAGGATGATAATAAATATACAGTATAAATAATAACATATAATTATATGACTATGAATAAAGTTCAGGACAAATAATAATAATAATTGATTACAACCTATCTGCTACTTTATGGTTTATAAAACCCTTTACATATATTATCTTTCTTGAGCCTCACAAGGACTCTATAAGGTAAGTGCTATTATCACCCCCATTTTGCAGATAAAGAAATTAAATCTCAGGGGGCAGCTGGGTGGCTCAGTGGATTGAGAGTCAGACCTAGTGATGGGAGGTCCTAGGTTCAAATCTGACCTCAGCTACTTCCCAGCTGTGTGACCCTGGGCAAGTTACTTGACCCCCTTTGCCTAGCCCTTAACACTCTTCTGCCTTGGAGCCAATACACAGTATTGACTCCAAGATGGAAGGTGAGGGTTTTTTAAAATTTTTTAAAAAGAAATTGAATCTCAGAGGTTAAGTGATATACCTAAGGTCACATTGCTAGTAAGTGTCTGATGCTGCATTTGAACTCAAGGTCTTCTTGACTCTGAAACAAGCGCATTGCCTATTATACCACCTAGCTGATATTTCTATAATGCTACAAGATTTGCAAAGTAATATATTTACATTATTTCGTCTATCAATGAAGGATACTACAGGTAATTTTTTAATGGTCTGAACCTTGATTTCATTCACATGGGGAACTTATAATAGACTTACTTTCTTTTAAAATTTTTGCTTTTTAATTTTTCTCCTAATCTATTTTATTTATTTCACTAAATATTTCTAAATTACTTGTTAAAATTTTTAACATTAATTTCTTAAAAGTTTGAGTTCTAAATCCTCTCCTTTCATCTCATTTTCCCCTCTCTGAGAAGATAAGCAATTTTATATACACTATACACATGCAGTAATACAAATCATTTCTATATTAGCCATATTGTGAAGGAAAACACAGACCCTCCCCCAAAAAAGGAAAGAAAAAAACAGGAAAGATTTTTTTAAAAAGTTTTTAAAGTATGTTTCAATCTGCATTCAAATGCCATCAGTTTTTTCTCTAAAAGTGGGTAGCTTTTTTCATCATAAATCCTTCAGAAGGCATGAGTCTGGGAGCAGCAGTCTCATATCTATCTCAGAGTTCCTTATAGCCTGATCAACAATCTTAGACTTATCTCAAGTTGAGAACTATCAAGGAGCATCTGATTGTGAATGTCCTAAAGGAAGACCAGATTTCCTATAACAATATCACTGTTATTGGGGTTGGTGCAGTTGGCATGGCACATGTCATCAGCATATTAAGGAAAGATTTAGTTGATGAACTTTCCCTAGTTGATATCATAGAAGACAAACTAAATAGAAAGATAATGGATTTCCAACATGGCAGTCTTTTCCTAGAAACACCAATGATTGTCTCTGGCAAAGACTACAGTGTGACTCCAAACTCAGAGCTGGTTGTTTTTATGTTTGGGGCATATTAGCAGGAAGGTCACCTTAATTTGGTCCAGCATAATAGGAATATCTTTAGATTCATCATTCCCTGTATTGTTTAATACAGGTCTAATTACAAGCTACTAATTATCTCCAATCCAATGACATCTGTGATATGGAAGCTAAATGACTTTTCTAAAAATCCACATTATTGGAAGTGGTTGCAATCTGGATTCTGCCCATTTCCATTACCTAATGGGAGACTCAATAGTCTCTCTTCAAGTTGTCATGGATGGGTTCGTACAGAACATGAAGACTCTAGAATTCCTGGATGGGGTGGTGTCTCTCTGAAGAATCTCTATCCTGCTTTAGGAACTGATACTGATTTACAACATTGATAAAATGCTTATAAACAGGTGGTTGAAAGTGCTTATGAGGGGATCTAGATGAAGGGCTATACTTCCTGGGCCATGAAAAATCTTCCAAGGGTGCATCCAATTTCCACCATGATTAAGGATTTATATGGCCTTAATGAAGATGTCTTCTTTAGTGTCCCACTAAGATATGGTAGCCCTGACTCCAGAGAAGGAGGCCATTTAAGGAAGAGTGCTGATACTCTTTTGAGAATCCAGAAGGAGCTGCAATTTTAAAGCCTTTTAATGTGTTGCCACTTTACTGTCTAGAGAACATGATGGTGGTTAAGGAATTATATATGATGAGTTTTTTACAGGAGCAGCTGGATATTTCAGTGGATTGAGAGTCAGGCCAAGAGACAAGAGGTCCTATGTTCAAATCTGGCCTCAGACACTTCCTAACTGTGTGATCCTGGGCAAGTCACTTAACTCCCATTGTCTAGCCCTTACCAATCTTCTGCCTTGGAACCAATACACAGTATTGATTCTAAGACAGAAGGTAAGGCTTTGAAACTTTTTTTAGTAAAACATTTTTACACAAATAAAATCAGATTTAAATTACTGGAGAAATATTAATTGTTCATGGATAGGTAGAGCCAATATAATTAAAATGACAGTTTACCTAAACTAATCTACTTATTAAATACCATCCTATTAAATTACAAAAATTATTTTATTTAATTAGAAAAAATAATAACTAAATTTGTTTGGAAGAATAAAAGATCAAGAATATCAAAAGAATTAATGAAAGAAATGTAAAAGAAGGAGTATTTAGCAGCACCATATTTTCAATTGTATTATAAAGCAGTAATTATCAAAACTACCTGGCATTGGCTAAGAAATAGAAAGGTGAATCAATGGAAAAGAATAGACATACAACAAACAGCAGTAAAAGATTATAGTAATCTTGTATTTTATTAAAATAATAGATCCAGGTTTTGGGAATAAGAAATCACTATTTGTTAAACATTGCTGAGACAACTGGAAGCTAGTTTAACGAAACAAGGTAAAGATCAATATCTTACTCCATTCATTAATATAAGATAAAAATGGATGCATGATCTGTATATAAAAGGAGATATAAGTAAATTAGGACAGGGAATGTATCAGATTTATGCATAGGAGAGGAATTTATGAGCCAACAAGAGGTGAAGAGTATTATGAAATATGAAACAGATAATTTTGAGTACATTAAATGAAAAGTTTTTGTACAAATTAAACAAATGCTGCCAAGATTAGGTAGAAAGCAAAAAATTGGTGGGGGTTAGGGAGGATAGGGTTCTAGACAGCCTCTCATATAGAAGTCTTATCTCTAAAATATAAAGAGAATTTTGTCAAATTTATGAGAATAAGAGCCATCCTCCAATTGATAAATGAATAAAAGATATGAAGAGACAATTTTCAGATGAAGAAATCAAAGCCATATAAAGAGATATGAAAAAATGTTCTAAATCACCACTGATTAGAGAAATGCAAACCAAGGCAGCTTTGAGATATCACCTCACACCCATGAGCCTGGCTAAAATGACAAAAGACAAAATGACAAATGTTGGAGGCAATGTGAAAAAAATGGGGACACACACACTGTTGGTGGAGCTGTGAACCAATCCAACCATTTGAGGGATTTTTTTTATTTTTAATTTTTAAAAATTTAATATTTTTCCATGTTTACATGATTGATTTTCTTTCTCTCCACTATTTCCTTTCCCCTCCCAAAGCCATTAAGCAATTCCACTGAGTACAAATGTTATCACTTGATACCTATTTCCATATTATTTATTTTTACAATAGAGCGATCTTTTAAAGCCAAAACCCCAAATCATATACCCTTAATAAATAAGTGATAAGTCATATGTTTTTCTTTTGCATTTCTACTTCTACAGTTCCTTCTTTGGATGTGGATAGCATTCTTTCTCATAAGTCCTTTGGGAATGTCCTGAATTATTGCATTGCTACTAGTAGTAAAGTTCATTACATTGGATTGTTCCACAATGTTTCACTTTCTGTGTACAATGTTCTCTTGGTTCTGCTCATTTCACTCAGTATCAGTTCACTGAGGTTCTTCCAGTTCATATAGAAATCCTCCAGTTCATCATTCCTTATAGCACAATAGTATTCCATCACCATCGGATACCACAACCTGTTCATCCATCCCGAATCAAGGGACATCCCCTTATTTTCCAATTTTTTTGCCACCACAAAGAGCGCAGCTGTGAATATTTTTGTACAAACATTTTTCATTATTATTTCTTTAGGGTACAACCCAGTAGTGTTATTGCTGTATGAAAGGGCATGCAATCTTTTAAAGCCCTTTGGGCATAATTCCCTCCTCTCTCCTCCCTCCTCCCTCCCAGAGCTGACAAGCAATTCCACTGTGTTATACATGTATTATCACTCGAAATCTATTTCCATATTATCATTTTTGTAATAGAGAAATCTTTTAAGACCAAAACCCCCAATCATATACCCATATAAACAAGTAATAAATAGTATTTTTCTTCTGCATTTTTTCTTCAACCATTCTTTCTCTAGATGAAGATAGCACAGAATAATAATTTTTTAAAATTTTAAACTCTTATCTTCCATCTTAGAATCTATACTAAGTATGAGTTCCAAGGCAGAAGAGTGATAAGGGCCAGACAATTGGGATTAAGTGACTTGCCCAGGGTCAGCTAGAAAATGTCCAAGATTTGCAACTGGGACCTCCCGTTTCCAAGAGTCGCTCTCTATCCTCTGAGTCACCTAGCTGTCCCTGCCAGGTAGATTTTCCATGCTCCCCCAATTTACTTTGCTATCATAATTTATGTCTAAATCATGTGCTCATTTTGACCTTATCTTGGTATACTGGCATTTATCAAACACTAGATTATTATGGCCATTTACTACTGTGTTATTGTATACCTAATCTATTCCTGATCCACCACTCTATTTTTTAGCTATTATCAGATTGTTTTGATGATTATCACTTTCACCAACCACAGATTTCACCTGCACTGTCATATCTGAGCTGCTCTTTGAAGGATAATTAAGATTTTGACAGAAGGAATGAGAAGGAAAGCATTCTGAGTAGAAGGAACAGAAATAGGGTCAGCTGGGTAGTGGATAGAGAACCAGGTCTGGAGTTGGGAGGACCTAGGTTCAAATCTGGCCTCAAACACTTCCTAGCTATGTGACCTTGGGGAAGTCACTTAACCCCAACTGCTTAATCGTTACCATTCAAAAGTAAGGATTTAAGGAGAAAAGAAAAGAAAATGCCTGTCAAAATTCAACAGTAAAACCTTTGTTAAGGAAATGGAAGGGGAAAGGATAGAAGAAATGGAAAGGTAGAAATCAGTGTAACACTCTTGGATAGGAAGAACTGCTGAATTAATGGAAGAAGAGGGCAGGTCAATAGCAAGAAAGGAGTAAATAAAAAACTCCAAGTGGTTTCTCTGGATAAATGGGGAAGTTATAATGCCACTGAGAGAAGAAGAAAGCTGGTTTGTGGAAAGATAATGAGCTTAATTTTAGAGATAGAGTTTTAAGTGCTAAGACATATGAGTGGAACTGTCTAACTTGAAGTTAGAATTATAGAACTGAGACTCAGTCTGTGGTAACATCCAGAATACAGACCAAGAAAATAGTTGTCATATCTTTCCCCAGATCACACCACCTTGGAAGCATTAAAAACTTCTAAACCCCCAGAACTAACTCTGAAAACTGCAGTGCAAAAAAGCCTAAACCTTGAGATTGTGCCCCCCACCTCCTCACCAGGAACAGAGCAAAACATTAACATAAAGTTCCAAATTAAGAAATAGTGTGGGAAAATTATCAAACCACAAAAAAAAAACCTAATCATAAAAAGTACATTGACAAGGAAAATCAAGGCACTAACTCATAAAAAAATGAAGTCAAAACAACAAAGCCTTAAAGGAAAAAAATATAAATTATACATAATTCCAATAAGAATTCCTGGAAGGGCTCAAAAAGGATTATAAAAATCAAATAAAAGAACTAGAGGGAAATTGAGGGAAGAAATTTGAGTGATGCAAGAAAATGATGAAAAGACAATTAGTAGCTTGATAAAAAGGACACAAAAATAAGGAAGAAAAGATTACTTTAAAAATTGAATTGGTCAAATGGAAAAGGGGGTATAAAAATTCACTGATAAAACTAACTCTTTAGAAAGCAGAAAAAAAACCCAAAAATTTAAAAACGGTATAAAACCCCACTGAAAAAATAATTCTTTAAAAATTAGAATTGGGCAAGTAGAAGACAATGACCCCATGAAATATTAAAAAGCAATAAAAACAAAGACAAAATAATGAAAAAATAGAAGAAAATGTGGAATATATCTCATTGGGAAAACAACTGATCTGGGGAAAAGATCAAGAAGAGATCATTAAGAATTATTGGATTACCTGAAAACCATAATAAAAGGAAAACCTAGATATCCTTTTTCTAGAAATTATCAAGGAAAATTACTCTGACATCCTAGAACCAGAGGACAAACTAGAAAAGGAAAGAAATTCCCCAAACACTACTATGAAAACTTCCAAAATATAGCCAAACCCCAGAACTCCCAGGTCAAAGAGAAAATACTTCAAGTAGTCAGAAAGAAGCCATTCAGCTACCATGGAGCCACAGGTTGGATTACACAAGATGTAACAGTTTCCATGCTAAAGGAATATGGAGGTATAGGATATTCCAGAAAGCAAAAGAGTTAGGATTATAACCAAGAGCAACCTACTCACTAAAACCAAGTATAATTCTTCAGAGGAAAAACATGAATATTCAATGAAATAGAGGACATAATAGAAAATCTTACTTTCAAATATAAAACTCAAGAAAATAATAAAAAAGGAAACATGAAAAAGAAACCATAAGGAACTAAATAAAGTTAAATTTTCTTCATGGGAAGAGGATTCTTATAATTCCTAAGGATTTTATTATTATTACAGCAGTTAGAAAGAGTATGTATATAAACAGAGGGAAGGAGTATGAATTGACTATGATGGGATAATTTTAAGAAAACCAAATTAAGGCAGGAAAAAGAAAGATACATTGGGAGAAGGGAGAGGGGAGAGGTGGAATGGGGTAAATTATCTTTCTTAAAAGAAACACAGACTTCCGGTTAAGATGGCGGCTTAGAGAAAGCTAAAGTTCAGATCTCCGGAAAACCCTTCCCTACCGATCTCAAACTATAAGCTCCTAAGGCACCGAAATTCAAAACGATCAACAGCACAGACCCTGGGAACCCTCCTCCTGGACCTGGACCCAGTTCAAAAGGTACGGCTCCCCTCAAAAGCCAGAACCCGAGATCACTCGGACCTCAGGGGTAGGAGCGCAGAGTCCAAGACTCCCGAAAGCCGCAGCCCAGCCGGGCTCAGAGAGCAGGGTCCTCGGAACAACAACCCTCAGGGCCTTCTACCTGAGTCCCAGTGAAAGTTACTGCCTGGGGCTTCCGCTGCAGAGAGCTGGTCGAAACAACAACAACCCTCAGGGCGGGCAAGACTGCCTCACGGACTGGATCCTGCTATCCAAGTCACAGTGAAAGTCCTTGCCCTCGGAGCTTGGGGAAGCTGCAGCCCATCCCCCCGCAGGCCGACGAAACAGCCTCACAGCCAGCGATTCTGAAGGCAACTTCCGGAAAGCGAGCCGGGGGGAGAGTGTGGCCTCGTGGTCCGACCCTTCCATTCCAGTTCCAGTGAGGCATATTCAGTTTAACCCAGGGAAAGCTCATAGAACCAACATCTGCCCAGGACTAAAGCCTCTGAACACCAGACAGAGATAAGAAAAGCTAATCCTCCACATTCAGAGATGACAAACTCCACAGAAGCACAGAAGCCCCAAAATACCAAGAAAAATAAGAAGAAAGGGGCGACTTTGGACACATTCTATGGAGCCAAAATACAAAATACAGAGCAGATAGAAGAAGATATACAAGAAAATTCTCCAAAATCTTCCAAAGGAAATAGAAACTCTCCACAAACCCATGAAGAATTTGAATCAGAAATGACCAAAAAGATGGAAGCCCTCTGGGAGGAAAAGTGGGAAATAATGCAAAAGAAATTCACGCATCTACAAAACCAGTTTGACCAAACTGTAAAAGAAAACCAGGCTTTAAAGCAAGAACTAATAAAGCAAAGCCAAAACACCAAGAAATTAGAAGAGAACATAAAATATCTCACCGACAAGGTGATAGATCTGGAAAATAGAGGGAGAAGAGAAAATTTAAGAATAATTGGACTCCCAGAAAAGCCAGAAATAAACACCAAACTTGTCATGGTGATACAAGATATAATCAAAGAAAATTGCTCAGAGATTCTAGAACAAGGGGGCAATACAGCCACTGACAGAGCTCACAGAACACCTTCTACACTAAACCCCCAAAAGACAACTCCCAGGAATGTAATTGCCAAATTCCAAAGCTATCAAACAAAAGAAAAAATCCTACAGGAAGCCAGAAAAAGACAATTTAGATATAAAGGAATGCCAATCAGGGTCACACAAGACCTTGCAAGTTCTACTCTGAATGATCGTAAGGCATGGAACATGATCTTCAGAAAGGCAAGAGAGCTGGGTCTCCAACCAAGAATCAGCTACCCAGCAAAACTGACTATATACTTCCAAGGGAAAGTATGGGCATTCAACAAAATAGAAGACTTCCAGCTTTTTGCAAAGAAAAGACCAGAGCTCTGTAGAAAGTTTGATACCGAAAATCAAAGAGCAAGGAATACCTGAAAAGGTAAATATTAAGGAAAGGGGAAAATGTTATCTTCTTCTTTTACTCAAACTCTCTTCTATAAGGACTACATTTATATCAATCTATGTATACTAATATGTGGGGAAAATGTAATGTATAAATAGGGGGTAAAGAAAGACCAAATAGAATAATCATTCTCACGCAAAGATTCACATGGGAAGGGGAGGGGAAGAAAACTCCTATAAGAAGGAGAGGAAGAGACGGGGGGGGGGGGGGGTTACTTAAACTTCAATCTCAGGGAAATCAACTCTGAGAGGGAAAAACATCCAGATCCATTGGGATCTTGAATTCTATCTTACCCAACAAGGGTAAGGAGAAGGGAAAACCAAGGGGGGGAGGGGGAGAGGGAGAACAAAAAGGGAGGGAAAGAGAGGGGGGAGGGGGAGGGAACAAAAAGGGAGGGACTAAAAAGGGAAACATCAAGGGAGGGGACAATGGGGACTGTTTCAAAGTAAATCACTGGACTAAAAGGTAGAGCCGAAGAAGAAAAGGTTAGAATTAGGGAAGGCAATCAAAATGCCAGGGAGTCCACAAATGACAATCATAACTTTGAACGTGAATGGGATGAACTCACCCATAAAACGTAGACGAATAGCAGAATGGATTAGAATCCAAAACCCTACCATATGTTGTCTTCAAGAAACACACATGAGGCGGGTTGACACCCACAAGGTCAGAATTAAAGGATGGAGTAAGACCTTCTGGGCCTCAACTGATAAAAAGAAGGCAGGAGTGGTAATCATGATATCTGATAAAGCCAATGCAAAAATAGACCTGATCAAAAGGGATAGGGAAGGTAATTATATTTTGTTAAAAGGGACTCTAGACAATGAGGAAATATCATTAATCAATATGTATGCACCAAATAATATAGCACCCAAATTTCTAATGGAGAAACTAGGAGAATTGAAGGAAGAAATAGACAATAAAACCATACTAGTGGGAGACTTAAACCAACCATTATCAAATTTAGATAAATCAAATCAAAAAATAAATAAGAAAGAGGTAAAAGAAGTGAATGAAATCTTAGAAAAATTAGAATTAATAGACATATGGAGAAAAATAAATAGGGATAAAAAGGAATACACCTTCTTCTCAGCACCACATGGCACATTCACAAAGATTGACCATACATTAGGTCACAGAAACATAGCACACAAATGCAGAAAAGCAGAAATAATGAATGCAGCCTTCTCAGATCACAAGGCAATAAAAATAATGATTAGTAATGGTACATGGAAAACCAAATCTAAAACCAATTGGAAATTAAACAATATGATACTCCAAAACCGTTTAGTTAAAGAAGAAATCATAGAAACAATTAATAATTTCATCGAGGAAAATGACAATGGCGAAACATCCTTTCAAACCTTTTGGGATGCAGCCAAAGCAGTAATCAGAGGTAAATTCATATCCCTGAATGCTTATATTAACAAACAAGGGAGAGCAGAGATCAATCAATTGGAAATGCAAATGAAAAAACTGGAAAGCGATCAAATTAAAAACCCCCAGCAGAAAACCAAATTAGAAATCCTAAAAATTAAGGGAGAAATTAATAAAATCGAAAGTGATAGAACTATTGATTTAATAAATGAGACAAGAAGCTGGTACTTTGAAAAAACAAACAAAATAGACAAGGTACTGGTCAATCTAATTTAAAAAAGGAAGGAAGAAAAGCAAATTCACAGCATTAAAGATGAAAAGGGGGACAGCACCTCTGATGAAGAGGAAATTAAGGCAATCATTAGAAATTACTTTGCCCAATTATATGGCAATAAATACACCAATTTAGGAGAAATGGATGAATATATACAAAAATACAAACTGCCTAGACTAACAGAAGAGGAAATAGAATTCCTAAATAATCCCATATCAGAAATTGAAATCCAACAAGCCATCAAAGAACTTCCTAAGAAAAAATCCCCAGGGCCTGATGGATTCACCTGTGAATTCTATCAAACATTCAGAGAACAGTTAATCCCAATACTATACAAACTATTTGACATAATAAGCAAAGAGGGAGTTCTACCAAACTCCTTTTACGACACAAACATGGTACTGATTCCAAAGCCAGGCAAGCCAAAAACAGAGAAAGAAAACTATAGGTCAATCTCCCTAATGAATATAGATGCAAAAATCTTAAATAGGATACTAGCAAAAAGACTCCAGCAAGTGATCAGAAGGGTCATCCACCATGATCAAGTAGGATTTATACCAGGGATGCAGGGCTGGTTCAACATTAGGAAAACCATCCACATAATTGACCACATCAACAAGCAAACTAGCAAGAACCACATGATTATCTCAATAGATGCAGAAAAAGCCTTTGATAAAATACAACACCCATTCCTATTAAAAACACTAGAAAGCATAGGAATAGAAGGGTCATTCCTAAAAATAATAAACAGTATATATCTAAAACCAACAGCTAATATCATCTGCAATGGGGATAAACTAGATGCATTCCCAATAAGATCAGGAGTGAAACAAGGATGCCCATTATCACCTCTACTATTTGACATTGTACTAGAAACACTAGCAGTAGCAATTAGAGAAGATAAAGGAATTGAAGGCATCAAAATAGGCAAGGAGGAGACCAAGTTATCACTCTTTGCGGATGACATGATGGTCTACTTAAAGAATCCTAGAAATTCAACCAAAAAGCTAATTGAAATAATCAACAACTTTAGCAAAGTTGCAGGATACAAAATAAACCCACATAAATCATCAGCTTTTCTATATATCTCCAACACAGCTCAGCAGCAAGAACTAGAAAGAGAAATCCCATTCAAAATCACCTTAGACAAAATAAAATACCTAGGAATCTACCTCCCGAGACAAACACAGGAACTATATGAACACAACTACAAAACACTCGCCACACAACTAAAACTAGACTTGAACAAATGGAAAAACATTAACTGCTCATGGATAGGACGAGCCAATATAATAAAAATGACCATCCTACCCAAACTTATTTACCTATTTAGTGCCATACCCATTGAACTACCAAAATACTTCTTCACTAATTTAGAAAAAACCATAACAAAGTTCATTTGGAAGAACAAAAGATCAAGGATATCCAGGGAAATAATGAAAAAAAAACACATATGATGGGGGCCTTGCAGTCCCTGACCTAAAACTATATTACAAAGCAGCAGTCATCAAAACAATTTGGTACTGGCTAAGAAACAGAAAGGAAGATCAGTGGAATAGACTGGGGGAAAGCGACCTCAGCAAGACAGTATACGATAAACCCAAAGATCCCAGCTTTTGGGACAAAAATCCACTATTCGATAAAAACTGCTGAGAAAATTGGAAGACAGTGTGGGAGAGACTAGGAATAGATCAACACCTCACACCCTACACCAAGATAAATTCTAAATGGGTGAGTGACTTAAACATAAAGAAGGAAACCATAAGTAAATTGGGTAAACACAGAATAGTATACATGTCAGACCTTTGGGAGGGGAAAGGCTTTAAAACCAAGCAAGATATAGAAAGAATCACAAAATGTAAAATAAATAATTTTGACTACATCAAACTAAAAAGCTTTTGTACAAACAAAACCAATATAACTAAAATCAGAAGGGAAACAACAAATTGGGAAAAAATTTTCATAGAAACCTCTGACAAAGGTTTAATTACTCATATTTATAATGAGCTAAATCAATTGTACAAAAAATCAAGCCATTCTCCAATTGATAAATGGGCAAGGGAAATGGATAGGCAGTTCTCAGATAAAGAAATCAAAACTATTAACAAGCACATGAAGAAGTGTTCTACATCTCTTATAATCAGAGAGATGCAAATCAAAACAACTCTGAGGTATCACCTCACACCTAGTAGATTGGCTAACATAACAGCAAAGGAAAGTAATGAATGCTGGAGGGGATGTGGCAAAGTAGGGACATTAATTCATTGCTGGTGGAGTTGTGAACTGATCCAACTATTCTGGAGGGCAATTTGGAACTATGCCCAAAGGGCGACAAAAGAATATCTACCCTTTGACCCAGCCATAGCACTGCTGGGTCTGTACCCCAAAGAGATAATGGACACAAAGACTTGTACAAAAATATTCATAGCTGCGCTCTTTGTGGTGGCCCAAAACTGGAAAACGAGGGGATGCCCATCAATTGGGGAATGGCTGAACAAATTGTGGTATATGTTGGTGATGGAATACTATTGTGCTCAAAGGAATAATAAAGTGGAGAAGTTCCATGGAGACTGGAACAACCTCCAGGAAGTGATGCAGAGCGAGAGGAGCAGAACCAGGAGAACATTGTACACAGAGACTAATACACTGTGGTATAATCGAACGTAATGGACTTCTCCATTAGTGGCGGTGTAATGTCCCTGAACAACTTGCAGGGATCCAGGAGTAAAAAACATCATTCATAAGCAAAGGATAAACTATGGGAGTGGAAACACCGAGAAAAAGCAACTGCCTGAATACAGAGGTTGAGGGGACATGACAGAGGATAGACTCTAAATGAACACTCTAATGCAAATACTATCAACAAAGCAATGGGTTCAAATCAAGAAAACATCTAATGCCCAGTGGACTTACGCGTCAGCTATGGGGGGTGGGGGGGAGGAAAAGAAAATGATCTATGTCTTTAACGAATAATGCTTGGAAATGATCAAATAAAATATATTTTAAAAAAATAAAATTAAATTAAAAAAAAAAGAAACACAGAAAGAGTTTTTACAAAGAAGAGAGAAATGGTGAGGAGGGGAGGAATGCTTGATCTTTATTCATATTTAAGCTGGTTCAAAGAGGGAAAATATATAAACATACTCAATTGGTAACAGGAATCCATCTTTCCCAACAGATAAAAAGGCAGGGGGAAAGTAGAAGTCAAAGTGAAAAGTGATGAAAAGAAGAGCAGATAAAAGGAGGCAGAGGTCAAAAGCAAAATAGACTTTATAGGAGGGTCAGGAAAAAAGAGAGAGAGAAGGATAAACAGAAGAAAATAGTCTGGAGAGCAGTGCACATGTAGTAATCATAATTGTGAATGTGAATAGGATGAACTCTCCCATAAAACATAAAAAGATAGCAGAATGAATTAGAAACCAGAATCTAACAATATGTTGTTTATAAGAAACACACTTGAAATAGAGACACAGAGTTAAAATAGGCGACTAGAGCAGAATCAGTTCTGCTTCAGCTGAAATAAAAAAGGCAAGGATATCAATCATGACCTCAGACAAATTAAAAGCAAAAGTGGCCTAATTAAAGAGATGAAGTAGGGAAATAACATCTCACTAAAAGACCATGTACAATGAATAAATACTAAACATATATGTATAAAATGACATAGCATCCTGATTTTTAAAGGAAAAGTTAAATGAATTACAGGAGGAAATACTAAAACTATACTGGGGGAGGTAGAATTATTTTAAAGAGCTAGAAAAATAGTCATAAAATTCATCTGAAAGAACAAAAGATAAAAAAAATATCAAGGGAATCCAAAAAAAAGTGCAAAAGAATGTGGTCTTACAATTCCAGATTTCACACTGTATTACAAAGTGGGAATCAACAAAATTATCTAATACTGCCTAAGAAATAGAGTGGTGGATCAATGGAATAAATCATGTACACAATACATAGTAGTAAATGACCATAATAATGTACTGTTTTTGTTGTTGTTTTTTTTAACCCTTACTTTCTTAGGAACAACTCTAAGATGGAAGGGCAAGGGCTAGGCAATTGGGGTTAAATGACTTGTCTAGGGTCACACAGCTAGAAAGTATCCAAAGTCAAATTTGAATCCAAGTCCTTTTGATTCCAAGCTTGCTGCTCTATCCACAGTACTGCCTACTTGCTCCAATATGATATTTTATAAATGTGAAGATACAAATTTTTCGGACAAAAACTCACTATTTGACAAAAATTGCTGGTAAAATTGGAAAGTAATTTGGTGGAAAGTAGGCATAGACCAACATCTCACACTGCATACCAAGATAAAGTCAACATGGATAAATGATTTAGAAATAGAGGGTGATATCATAAGTAAATTTAAAAAGCAATGGAAAATGTATCTATCCTATCCATGGATAAGGGAAGAGATTTTCACCAAATAAAAGATAGAGAGTATTACAGAGAGTAAATGAATAATTTTTATTAAATTAAATTAAACAGGGTTTGCACAAACAAAATGAATGCAGCCAAAATTAGAATAACAGGAAGGCAGGGAGCAATAATTTTACAGCAATTTTCTCTGATAAAGGCCTCATTTCACAAATATACAGAGAACTAAGCCAATTTTCTAAAAATCAGAGACAAACATTGGAGAAGGACCCCTGGGCTCAGTGTCATAGAGGACAGACTTGAGACCACCCAGTCACTATAGAACATAATGTAATGGTCCTCATATGCTGGGAACTATCAATGGTAAAAGTACCATTTCTTTCCCCATTCCCTCCAGTGTTTATTTGTTCCCAAACTTATTTCTATTTCTTTAAAGTTAAATTTTTACATTGGTTTTAATAAAGTCTCTAAAAGTCAATATTAAGTAGGGTAGTTCAAAGGCAAGATTTTTTAAATCAACTACATTGAGAGAATAAAGGAAACTACTTTTCTTTGCTGGGATCTTTTATCAGCTTTTGGCTTGAAATAAAATAATCACTTTTATTGATAAACATTACAACTTTTCAAAAGCAAAGATGGGGAGTGGAACTGGAAATAAGCAACACAAATTGTTAGGTTTCCCCTGAGCAATGGAAAACAAGTCATCAGTGTTAAGAAGAATTAGTAGGGAAATGTTTCATTTCCTCTATCTCCCCTTAGAGACACTGACTTCAGGCAACTTTCCTTTCCTGTTATTCAAGCATTGTAGCAGGTTCAAAGGATGCCTGTGAGGTAGAGCAGAAGGCAGAGACCAGAGGGTCAGGCTGAAGATTTGCAAACTCCAACCCACATGATATTTGATTCAGTTTAATTGTGGCAGTACTGTAGACTGTAGGTACATTTGTGGATATCCCAGGTAATTCATGAGGTGCTAAAGTAGTGATAGCGTCCCACATCTGGCTGGTGTCTTGCTTTCCTTCAGGCTACAGAAATATGATCTGTCCCATTAACACTGACCATCAAGGGAGTAGGTAACATAGGATTGGGCCGCCAGGTGGTGCTATACTCAGACCACTAGTTTATCCAGTCCATCAGCCTTGAAGCAAATGCAAAAGGTCCCCTCTGAACTCACAAGCAGTCCACTCCTTCTATGTCACTGGCTTTCAATGAACCAGGCAAAGAGAAAGAAAGAAGATCGAGTTTCTGAATAAATTTGGGACATGATTTTTAAAAATTTTACATGTTAATACAATTTTTTAAATTTTATTTTCCCCCAATTAGAAATACAATTCTTAATAATCATTTTCTGAAATTTTGCAATCCATGTTCTCTTTTTTTCCTCCCACCCTCTCACCTGTCAAGACAGCAGGTTATACACAGATATGTGCTATATATGTGTCATATATAACACAGATGTGTGTTATATATGATATGTGTGTTATACAATACATATTTTCATTTTAATCAAGTTGTGAAACAAGATACATATCTCGTTTACACTAGAGAAAAATTCATGAAGGAAAAAGAATGGTATGCTTCAAACTGCATTTAAACTCCATCAGTTCTAATACAGTGGATAGTTTGGGGTTTTTTGTCATGAGTCTCTTGGAGCTGTCCTAGATCCTTGCATTTACTGATAATAATTGTTTATTCACAGTTGATTATTATATACTACTGCTGTTACTGTATACATTAATCTCCTGGTTCTAATCATTTCACTTTGCATCACTTCATATAAGTCTTCCCAGGTTTGTTTTATTTTTATGATGGTCTTGTTCATCATTTCTTATGGCGCAGTAATATTGTCTTGTAGTCATATACCACAACTTGTTCAGTCATTCCCCAACTGATGGACATCCCTTCAGTTTCCAGTTCTTTGACACCATAAAAACAGCTGCTACAAATATTTTAGTACAAGTAGGTCCTTTTTCCCCTATCTTTGTTCTCCTTGGGAGAAAGACCTATTGGTGGGTCACAGGGAATGCATAGTTTTATGATATAAAATATGGGTTAGGATTATTAAAATATGGAAACCTCCATGGCTCTAGCCTGCCTCTGGGAAATTCCCTACTCCCTCTATTTTGACTAGTCATGGGTAATTGACTTTTCCATGCCTCAGGGCTTAATATGTGTAGTAAAGTAAGAGCCAGCACAATATATGGTATAGAGAACTGGCCTTGGAGAAAGGGAGAATTGGGTACAAGTCCCACCTCTCAACCATACTGGCTATGTGACCTTTGTCAAATGACTTAACCTCTCAGTGTCCCAGGTCACTCTCTGAGAATATGGGGCAGACAGGTGGTGTAGTAGTTGGAGTGTGGACTTGGAGTCAGGAAGCCCTGAGTTTGAGCCATTGGCTAAGCAAGTCATTTAACCTCTCTCTACCTGTCTCCTCATCTGTATGATGGGGATAATCTAGCCACTTCACAGGGCTGTTTTGAGTACCAAATGTGATAATACATGAAAAGTGCTTTGCCAACCTTAAAGTATTATATAAATGCTAGTTAAATTAAGTGACAGAGAAGTCTACACTGGTAGAGAAGTGTTTCTCATACCAGTTTTTTTTAAAGTAATATTGCAAAGAAATTGTCAAGCATTCCATTTTCGTGGAGGGCTTTGCCCTATCATCTTTCAACTTTCTTCTCTTTATCTCACACTTCTTTGGTGTTCCTGGGAAACCGCCCCACATCCCCTACTCCAACAAGTTATGGAAGAGATAAAGGATAGACTTGCCTGTGTCCATCTCATAACATAAACACCAGAAATCAGGGGAAACACAAGGAGGTTTGCAATGGTTTCCAGATTTCACTCTCACAGATTTGGGGAAACTACTACATTTCCTCTCTAGTCTACACAGACTGATTCCTGGCTGACTGCTTTGATTCCAGGTTTGATCTAGTTCTCCCTCTTGGCAGGTCCCAGCAGCTGCTTGGCAGCTCCGCCCAGTCGTCTCAGTTTTCCTGCCACTGTGCCCAAATGGCATTTGGAAAAATCTCTCTCAGGCTGGGACTTGAAGCCCCTCCATCTCACAGTCCCAATTTTCAATGTCAGTTGCTACTAGCCTATGTAGCAGACAGGAACTCAATTTCAACAGGCAACAGTCAAGTATACCTGTACTCCTACATGTCAAGGAAGGCAAAGCAATGTCTGGTTCTGAAGGACAGACAAGAAGGAGAATCAAGTCAGGCAATAAGCAACTATTAAGTGCCAATTATTTTCCCAGTGCTATGCTAAATTCTGGGAATACAAAGAAAAGCAAAAGACAGTCCCTTCCCTCAAGGAGTTTACAGTCTAATAAAGAGGGGGGCAACCTGCAAAACCCACTGTGCATAAATAATCTAATGGGGGGGAGAAGCCTGCAAAACAACTATAAATAAATAATCTATATAATCAATCCATAAACATTTATTAAGAGCCCACTATGTGCTAGACACTGAGCTAAGTTTATAGGATACAAAGAGAAGCAAAAGACAGTTCCTACCCTCAAGGAGTTTATAATCTAATGAGCAAATTGGGGATAATCAACAGATGGAAGATACTAAGATTAAGGACTAAGAAGTCTTCAGCAGAGACTTGAAGGAATCCAGGAAAAGAAGAAGAGGGAGAGCATTCCAGGCACAGAGAACAGCCAGAGACTGAGGTCTAAAATGGTATGGCCAAATGCTAGATTTATCACATTTCTAACTACTGATGAGACTGATACACTAGTGTTCCAATCCCACCACTACTCAACAATTATCTCTGGCAGCTTCAACCCTTCAATCCTGAACATAACAATAATAATGTGTAATAATAATAATAATAACTAGCATTTATACAGTACTATAAGGTTTGTGAAGCACTTTAGAAACATTATTTAATTTTATTCTCACAGCAACACTGGGAGATGGGTGTTATTATCTCCATTTTACAGATGAAGAAACTAAGGCAAACAGAGGTTAGGAAGTTTTGTTGTCCAGTATCACACAACTTATAAGTGTCTCATCCAGATTGAATTCAAGCCTTCCTGACTATAGAACCAAAATTCAAACTACTGAGTCACCCAGCTCCCTAGAATCCTATTTCCCATGAGGACCTTGCAAATCACTTGTCAGTCACCTATGTACCTCTTGAGAATTTCCATCAATTTTTAAAATACATTTGTAACCCAGATCAAATTGCTTACCAGTTCTAGGAAGGGAGAAAGAAAGGGAGGGAGGGAGGGAAACAATTTGGATCATATAAGAAAACTTACATGGAAAATTGTTATTTTGTGTAATTGGTAAAATAAAATAACTTTCCAAAAAATATCAACTTTTAAAAAATTGTTGTTCAGTCATTTCAATGATGGTCCCATTTGGCATTTTCTTGGCAAAAATCCTGGAGTGGTTTGCCATTTCCTTCTTCAAATCATTCTACAGGCAAAAAACTGAGGCAAATTGGGCAAAGTGGTGTACACAGAGTCGCACAGCTAGTAAATGTCAGAGGTCAGATTTGAACTAAGGAAGATGAATCTTCTGGCCTCCAGGCCTGAAACTCTATCCACTGGGCCACCTTTCTTGCCTCTATAGTCAGTTACGTAAGGATAATGATCATTGGTGAGAGTATAAGGGATCCTGATGGGATGAAAGAGTTGTAAGTTGGCATGGGTACTAGTTACACAAGAAACATTTGTTGAACCCCTTCCCTGTGCAAGGTACTGTGCTAATACAAAGACAAAATGGAAAAGTCCCTGCCCTCAAGAAGCTTACAGCCTCCTGAGGAAATATAACATGTATAGTCATAAATAAAATGTATGAAATATAAAGCAATTTTGAAAGACAGTGGTTTAAAAATGACAGGATTAGAAACTTTTGACTTATGCTTAGAAGTATGCTAGAAAATTACAAATGTTGTACGCTCTGTGGGGAAACAGAAACATTAATTGTACTTTTCATTGTACTGTGAATTAGTCCAGCCATCTTGGAAAGCAATTGTGAACTGTGCCCCAAAAGTTACTAAACTGTGCATATTCTTTGGCTGAAGAACACCACTACTTGACCTATATCACAAAGAAATCAAAGAGGAAAAAAGACCAATAGCTGCAAAAATCTGAGCAACACCTTTTTTTTGGGGGGGGGGGGGCAATGAACTGGAAACTAAAAGGATTACCTTCAGTTTAGAAAAATCAAAAGTATGGTATGAAAATTTAGTGAAATAAAATTATGCTTCAAGAAATGATTAAATGGATGATGTCAGAAACATGAGACTTGTATGGGATGATAGACTGAAATGAGAACCAGAAGAACAATTTATACTCTAACAATATTGTAAATATGAACAACTTTGAAAGAACTATGATCAACCCAATGACAATCATATTCCCATTAACGAAGAATGCTTCTCACTTCATGATTGAGAAGCAGTAGATTAAACAAGCAGAAAAAGACACATTTTTGGATATGTCCAATATGAGCATATATTTCACTTGAATATGTATTCTTGATGTGAGGAGTTTTTGATGGGGTGGGGAGATGGGAAGAAGAAAAATAAATGTTTTTTTTTTATTTTTAAGAAAAAAATTCTGTGTAGAAGATGTATCAGAGAGAAAAGAGACCTGAGGCAAATGGGCCCATTAGGAGACCAATGTGATAATCCAGGAGAAAGGTGGCAGCTGGATGGCACAGTAAATAGAATACTGGGCCTGAAATCAGGAAAACCTGAGTTCAAATGCAGCCTCAGACATCTACTAGCTGTGAGACACTGGAAAAGTCGTTTAACCCAATTGACTTCCATTTCTCATCTGCCAAATGAGCTGGAAAAGGAAATGGCAAACCATTCCAGTATCTTTGCCAAGAAATCCCCAAATGAGGTCACAAAGAGTCAGACATGACTGAAAAATGACTCCATAACTTGGTCACCCCCTATCTTTCTAGCTTTCCTTATATCTTCTTTCTCTCCGTATTCTTTACAATCCAGTGACAGTCGTCTTGCTTGTTCATGATAAAAGACATTACATCTTCCCATTATAGTCTTCCTGTGTACATATTCTCAGGTTGAGGGAATTCTCTCCCTCATTTCCTGGCTTCCCTTCAGGTCCTAGTGAAAATTTCACTTTAGGCAAGAAGCCTTTCCTAGTCCTCCTTAACATTGGTGCCTTTCTCTTGAGATTATCTTCAGTTTCTCTTGTATATATCTCATTTATACATAGTCGTTTGCATGATGTCTCCTCCTCTCCCCGCCCCCCCCCATAAGACTATAAGTGCCTTGAGAGCAGAAATGTTTTTGCATTTTTTTTTTATAAAAGCTCCAGCAATTAACACAGTGCCTGGCACATTGCAGGCACTTTGGTATTGCTATTCAGCCATTTCAGTTGTGTCCAACTATTTGTGGCACCATTTGGGATTTTCTTGGCAAAGATACTAGAGGGGTTTGACATTTCCTTTTTCAGCTCATTTTACAGATGAGGAACTGAGGCCAGCAGGATTAGGTGATTTGCCCAAGGTCACAGCTAGTAAATATCTGAAGTCAGATTTGAATTCAGTAATCCAGGACCAGCACTCTATCCACTGTGCCACCTACGTGTTGTAGGGTATATGATAAACACTTAATAAACGCCTGTTCATTTGAATTGAATTCTGGATTTTGGAGATTTCCCTGAAATAATTAAGGTATATGGTGTATGGCAGATATGAGAAGATAGCGCCACGGAGTTGGATTCAAGGTAATTGAGGAATTGAGTGGCCATTTTTTTTCCAACTCAATTTAACCAGCATTGACTAAGTGTGGATTCAATGGCTTGAGGCACTTGACTAGACACTGAGCATACAAAAATACAAAGACAAAAATGGAAAGGGAATAGATGAGGGTCCAAGACAGAGCCCTGGGGAACACCTAGAGTTAATGAGCATGACCTGGATGAACTCTAGGAGAGAAACTGGGGAGTGATCAGACAGGTAGGAGAAGACAGAGTCACAAAAATCTAGATAGAAGAGAGTATCAAGAAAAGAGGGTTTAATCATGTCAAAGGCTATAGACAAGTCAAGTAAAAGGCCATTCGATTTGAAGATTAAGAAGATATCCATTTTCTAGATGTGAGACTATGGGCAAGTCACTTAACCCCGATTGCCTGACTCTTCTGTCTTGGAACTAATATACAGTATTGATTCTAAAATGGAAGGGTTTAAAAAAAAAAGAAGAAGTGTGGAAATAAAATCTCAGTGAGAGAGGAAGAATGAAAAGTTTACAAAAGATAGTGAGTGATATGGGGAGGTGTAAAAGGATTATCTTGCCCCAGTGAATTATAGAGTCATATGTTAGAGCTGGAGGGGAACTTAGAGATACTGATCTCTAATACTGATCTCCAAACTCTGAAGAAACTGAGGTCTAGGAGGGGTACCTTAATTTATCCAAGATCACACACCTTGTTCATGTTGTTCAGTCATTTGGTTGTGTCTGATTCGTTGTGACCCCGTGGACTATACTGCCCAGTATAGCAAAGATCCCAGGTGGTTTGTCATTGCCTTCTCCAATGGATTAAGACAAACAAAGGTTAAGTGTCTTGCTAAACTTGTCTTCCTGACTACTGACCCAGTGTTCCATGCCCGATGGAGTCACCTAGCTGCCTCTTATGTTCATAACAGAGGCCATCCTGGAACCCTAACATTCTGTCTATTACACCTTACTGTCTTCTAGCAAATCCATAGAATCATAGATTTTGAGATGGAAAGGATCCTCTCTCTTATTTTACACAAGAAGAAACTGAAGTCCACATTTGTTAAATGACAAAAAGAAGGTCACACAAAAAGAAGTGGCAGAATCAGGATTGGAATCCTGGTCCTTTGACTCCAAAGGCAGCACTCCTTCTATTGTATAGCCTTCTCCCTGATCTAGATCTAAAATTCTCCCAATCTCCAGCTTTTTCCATTCTAATAAACTAGCCTTCCAGAACTGGCCTGCTTAAGGGTATATAGTTCAGTAAATAAATATGAATCTCACTAATTAAGGCAGGGGCAGCTAGGTGATACAAGGGATAGAGTGTAGAATCTAGAAACAAAAAAGACCTGAGTTCAAATCCAGTTTCGAATACTACTAGTTGTGTAACCCTGGATAAGTCACTTAACCCATTTACCTCACTTTCATCAATATGTAAAATGAGCTGGAGGGAAAAAAAATGGCCAACTATTCCAGTGTCTTTGCCAAGAAAACCCTAAATGGGGTCATAAGGAGTCACTGCACAATGAATAACAAATCAAGGCAGAGTGGAAAAGGGAAATTGGAGGTGGGAGGTCCCTGGCATAGCAACAGCAGCAGCAGCAGCTACTACTACTACTACTACTACTACTACTACTACTACTACAACTACTACAACTACATAGCATAACATACTACATACATTTATAATATCACTTTAAGTTTTGCAAAGCATTTACTAACATCTCATTTTATACTCGTAACAGTTCTAGAAGGTAAGTACTATTATTATCGCCATTTAACAGATGAGGAGACTTACTTGTCCAGGATAATTTAGCTAGTAAAGAGAACAAGGTCATACACATTTGACTACGGTTTTCGTTTCTCTGAATCAAGTGCTCTCTCCACTGCACCATCCAGTTGTCTCCAAGAAGTCAGAAACGTCCATTGGGAGGGGAGGGAGGAATTAGTGTACCAACACCAGGAGAAGCAGTATGGGCTAGTTTTCCAGGCACAGGATGTAGATTCAAATTCAGAAAAGAGTTGGGGGGGGGGGAGGCGAGGGCGCAAATTAAATGTAGATGACGTTCTCTTTTTTTTGTAGGATGCTCGCTGGTAGAAATGGATGTGATGTGTTTTTTTGAGGACTGGGAAAGACATGGGCATGTTGGAAAGTCTACTGCTCTGTGACCTTGAGCAAATCTCTAAACTTCTCTCTGGACCTCAGTTTCCTCACCTGTAAACATAGGGGTGATGGGTTGGATTAGACAGCCCGAAGTGTTCCCCAAAGCCCTAACCCCACCTTCCTGGGTGGGATCGGGCCGAGGCGCGGCACCGACTCTTAGGATGCAAAGAGGGATTCAGGATCGTTTCTGTTCTAAGAATCTCCCCAACCCGCGCAAACGCGATTCTGAGGGTGTCAAGGCTATTCAGGGCAGGCAGCCCGCACAGCCCCACTGCCCCCCAGGGAAAAGCCCTCAGGTCCCTCTGACGAGACAAAGGCCCCACCGCTGTAGGGAGAAGGAGGTGTGCGTATGGGGTGGGAGGGAAGCGCGTGCGCATGCGCTCGGGCGCGAGCGTGCGCGCGCCTGTCAGTGCCGGGGAATCCTGGGTGGGTGAGGGAGGGGCTGGGGTTGAGATTCAGGGGGGGAGGGGGGGGGAAGAGAGAACCACGGGGGGGAAAGGAAAGAATCCTAGCGGTAGGGGCGAGGGGGAGTGCGAAGTGCCCTGTTCCCGACCGCTTGAGGACTCCCTCTGGCGGCCGGAAGAGAAGACGGCGGTCGTGAAGGAAGGGTGCTTGAGGCGGGGAGACGCGCTTGCGCTCGCGCTCGCGCTTACTCTCCGGCTCTCCACTTGCTGCCTGATCTGGGCCTCCGCCCCCGCACTCGTGCTGCCGCTGCTGCTGCTACTGCTGCGGCTGCTGCAAGGGCTGGTGCTGAATTACACCGCTCTCGAGGAGGCGCCGTGGTCGCGCACTCTGCTCCTCAGTTGCGCGCGCCCGCTCTCGCTCATCGCCTCCCACCTCCGCCCACCACCCACCGTCACCCGTCTCTACAGCGGCCAACACCACCTCAACCACCTCCACTCTCCGCACTCGCCTCACACCGGGCAAACAGGTAAGCGTGGGGGCTTCGGCAAGCTGCTTTACTTCGCTCCACTCCCCATCCGCCTAG
Organism: Monodelphis domestica; assembly: GCF_027887165.1. NCBI lineage: Eukaryota > Metazoa > Chordata > Mammalia > Didelphimorphia > Didelphidae > Monodelphis > Monodelphis domestica. Next base: position 206,365,669 of record NC_077228.1, read on the forward strand.
TTCCATCTCTGCGCCAGCTTGCAACCGGCTTTCCACACCGACTGCAGAACTGAGCGCCCAGAGGGCTGGGAGGGATGCTTTTAACCAGTCTTCTGGCCCTCACTCCAGCCCGGCAGGCCATAGACCCTGGTGGAAGGGATAAGTGGATTTCATTCGCGACTCATAAAGGGCAACGCGTGTGGAGGAGGAGAAAGACAGGGTTAAAGCATAAAAGCTTTTGCATTAACCTTGGGAACGAAGTGTTGAAGGCTTGGGTGGGGCACAGGTTGCAATGACCTCGGAGGAAAAAAGGGTGAGGGGCTTGCGATGTATCCCTCCCCCATTCCACTTGCCGCAGTAGGGCGATGGGCATCTTTTCCAATGCCAACGACCAGGAGGGGGGTGGGGCGCAGGGGGTGGGTGGGGCGGGTTGGGTGAGGATGAGGGAAAAGAAATCTATCTCCCAGAAACCCAGCATCCGATTTCCCTTTTTGCGTTCAACCCTCCAGAAGGGCGTGGGATAGATGTTCGACAAGATGCCTCCCCACCTCAGTTCTTCTTCTTTGGCTGCACAAGTGTGCTGCAGGTGAAAGATTTACTAGGGTCCCCACCCCCAACCCGGCTTTCTTTCCCAGAATTCAGGGGACATATTGGCCGCGGTCGAGTGGATTCGCCTGATTGGGAAGAGTCTGTGGATGGATATCAAGTTTGTCCTTAATTCCTATTCTGTCTGTGCCCCCAAACTAAAAAGCGAAAAGCAGGTGAATGTTGAGATTAGCGTTGGGGGGAGGTAATTTTTTTTCTATTTCACCCTTCAAAATCAGGTGTGGTGTATGTGTGTGGCCAGACCGCGGCTGTGTTCCCTTTCTTGGCCATTCGGAAAATCTAGCTGCATTTTTGCAAACGTCAGTTGCAACGTTCGGTGCTGCAGGCTACTAGGTACATTCTGAAAGGGTGAATTTCTTTCTCTTCCCTTCTTGGGTTTTCGTTCCTCTCTTACTGGCAACTGGTAGTTCTGTCCATTCTGGAGCCGGCCCTTCACGGTGGCCGTGATGGCAGTAAGGGCTTGCCTCTAGATGCTGCAGTAGGTGTATCTAGAGAAGGGGGGGGGGGGGGGGATGGAGGGGATGGGCTTTCTCCGCCCCCCCCTCATCCTTTTCAAAACGAAGGTGCCATATTTTGCAGTCTGACATTCCTTATAATGCCGTTGTGATCCGGTTGGCATATTCCCTGTAGGGAACAGGGCGGCATGTGGTGATAGAGTTAAAATCGAGAACGAAGAAAACCTACTACGAAATCTTTAAATTTTGCTACTGCAAAAGAGATGGCCTTAGGGAATCGTACGCTGGGAGGGGATTCTGCCTCTTTGTGTCTCTGTTAAATGGTTGATGTTTCCCCGCTATGGTTTTAAAATCTTGTTTGATTGAGAAGGGTGGTGTCTCCCCCGCGCCTCCCCATCCACCCCCAAGATTGTATCACTCTAGAAAACGCAGATTTTTGTTGAATCGATCCCCACCACCACCACCACTAACTAAGGAACCAACGTGACAGCAGTGGTGGCAGGGATACAAAAGGCGCTTCTCTTCGATTTTCCGGGGCGTTTCTGAGAAACCCCAATATTACCAGGGAGGGTTTTCTTTTCCCACCGTGCAAGGGAACAGCAAAGGCTTTCGCTCATTGTAAACCTCCGCTGACCGCCGCGCACAGCTGGGACTACGCCCCTTTTAGGACCGGGCACGCGCGGATGCCAAACCAGACCACCCAGGCTGCCCAGGTTTATGACCACAGGTGCCCTTCTTCGCCCCCTAGGTGGCTGCTTAGGGTTTGAGAAAATGACCAAAACACAAAACAAAAAAGAAACAAACAACAACAAAAACCCAATCCATTCCCTCTGGTTTGCGGGAGTTGCCCCTCTGCGTTGTTTCTTCCGTGCCAGGAGCTCCCATACCCGCACGCGCCCTGGCGTACAGTCTCTCTAGTTCATTCCCAGGCCGGGGCACTATCCCCTGGCCACCACCCCTCGCGGCGCGCGCGCGTACTCATGCACGTGCGCGCGCGCACACCCTCTGCATATTAATCCACACAAACCCAAAAGGTACTTACTCCTTTTACTTGACAGAACCAAGGGAGGACTGGCAGGGAAGGAGGGTTGTATGTGCGGCGAGGAAAGATGCCTGCAGATCAGAGCATTGTGTAATGTGGCATGCTGGTCTGGTCCAGGTGCCCATGCCAGGAGTTGAGCCGGAAAGGTGGCTGTCATTTTTCTGAAAGAGAATCAGGGCAAAGAGAAATTGATGGTGATGGGAGAAGATTGAATAGAAAGGACCTCAGGCCTCCAGGATGCCTGAGGGAGGGAGGTGTCCCCAGACTTCTGGAAATATGAGTACTGCTGTCTGGGGACTCACCTTCCAAAGAGCAAAGCTGGTTGGTGCCTTTTGCTCACTATACGTATGAAAAGAAGTCACAGATTCACAGTCGGGCATAGTTGGACAGATCCTGGACAAATCTTTACAGTAAATAAATTGGCATTAAGAATTTATTTTTAGGTTTATTTCGCCTCCCTAGGAAGACTGTCAAGGAGATGAGGACCATTTGCAACCTTATGACAGGGAAGGTGGGTGGGGTAACATCAGGGAGTTAGCCACCAGGAGGGTGCAGTGCAAACCTAGTATCCACATCAGCAGCTTTTTCTAAACAATTCTCTTTCCATGTAGGAAATTAACAAAGATTAAACTACCTTTGTAAGGAAGGGATTTGGTGAGATGGGCAGTAGGAAGGAAGTATGGACTGAAGTATTACATTAACCAATTTCTAAATTGATCTGACCATTCATTGTTTCAATAGCTTAGCTGTGCATCTCCAGCAGAGGCTAAGGATAGAGATAGAGAGAGGCAAGAGAAAGAAGGAAGGGGCTTTGAGTGCCCCCCATCTCACTCCCAGTCCGTTAATGTAGAGAAATAGTTATTTCCTAAAGCATTTACCTAACAAAGAATAGGGATTATTTTGGTGATACCAGCCAGATATGTTATCCCTGTGAAGATGGATTTCTGTAGTTATGATAGGCTATTATTATTTAATGGAAATGTTCTCAGCTTCTGTTGATTTGAAGAATAGAAGGGATAGAAGGGTCTAATGCTTTTAGTTTACCAAATCCTGAATCAAAGCATGGGCTGAGCTGTTAAAATACTACTCCATTTTGAAATATCTCTCCAAGTGTGTGTGTATTGACTGGCAAAGATCAGAATGGCTGTCCATAGAAGAATAATTTGGGTGATTTTTTTAATGTGATTAAATTGTTTAAACCTACTTTATGACTCATTGAAACTGAGAACTTTGCTGAGGGGTTCATAATGGACTAGATTATATTCCTAATTACAAGAAGATTACTATGTAATTTTGAGCTTTGGGCTTCAAATGACTGAATATGTTTTTCACTTTCACCACATGTAATGGATAATAGAATAATCAGGGTCTTGTTTAGTCTTTAAGGCAAGCCTGCAATATATATTAGGCTGAAACATCTGTCTTGTGGCTACTTAAAAGGGTCAAAAGACCTCCACATGGTTTTAGGATGCCAAGCAATTGGGTGAAATTTCCAGGAATATTAGAGTATTTCTTTTTCTCCCCATCTCTAGAAAAACTAGAAAAGAAAAATGGAAGTTACTCAGACCACTGGACTAATACTCAGTTGTCTCCCTAGTTTCTTCAATCCTGTACTTTTTTTTGCAAAGAGCCATTACTTTTATTAGCCAGGCTTCCCTTCTTGTTTTCTCCTTTCTAATGTCACACTGTACTCCCTGGAGAAAGCTGCTGCCCTATTATAGGTGTCCATTTCCAGAGTTGGCTGTGAGTGACATTCAAATTAGTGGTTCCATATAATTTCCAAATGTTAATTTTTTTTAGCTAAATAACCTCTATGGTAGGAATAAATTCTTTTAAAAATCTTCCATTTTAAAAGATAGTTTAGAAAAGGTTTTGTCAAGGAACCACAATTGTTTATAATCCTGGGATTTTGTTTTGTATCTTTAAATGCTGCTTATACAGAGTGTCCTAAAAGTCTTATTGAAGGTTTAAAAGCTTTCATAGTCATATCTATCATCTTTCTTGCCCATCCCTCCTGAATTGCTTTCCCACCTTTCCTAGATCCCTTTACCTACCCCTTTAATCTACCTCTTCATCTAGAAGCTCACTTATGCAGTTCACAATTCATTTTCATATCAAGTAAGTTTCATGCCTCCATTAAACTTATTTTTAATTTACCATCAGACCATTCTCATAGTAGCAGGACGCATCATTTTACTGTATGTGCTCCTAACTGGGTTACTGACAAATATTTTGCAACTGTGCATTTCTCCTAGTTCTGAAATAGCTATCAGCACATACTGGAGGCTGAAAGGGTGTGGTTTTTAAATGACTTCTATTAAGCATGCCTCTTCTGACAAGGACAAAAGAAACACATTATTTCAGACAAATTACAAGAAGAAAACACATGTGTTCAATTTCTTAAGATTTAGTTGCTTTGGACCATAAGAGGAGGTATATATTAGCAGGTTTGATTTTTGTTGTTGTTTAAATAAATTGACATAATTGCCCCTTCGCATCAGATTACATCATCCATTGACTGAAGGGGCTTCTCCAAATTCACTCTGCACAAATGTGTTCAGCCTGCTTACTATCTTATCTACCTCTTAATTCACATGTTGCCAAAGCACCTCAAGTGGATATAATTGCCCCCAAGTATATTTTAAGTTCTTCCTGTATCATGACCAGTGACTTGAAGATGATGTCTCTTCATATTGCCTGTCCTAAGCAGAGATAGGGGTGGGGAAGTCCTTGTTGGGGCAGGGAACAGGGATAGGGAAAATTGGGGGGCACTCTTGGCACTGAATGCTGTTCCATGTAAACATTATTATACATGGGTGGGGTCGTCTAGTAATAATAGTATTATTATTGTCATCATAGTTCACCTACATGTGATTCTCTGTAGCCTGGCCAGAAATCCTACATAGCTACATATATAAATCCTACATAACTACATATATAAAACTTCCTTAGGAAAATGCAATCTAATTTCAGAACAATTTTCCACTGATTTTCAAATAAAGTTTTGGAATACAATCCATTGCAAAACATAGATTTTGACAGAAGTTTCTAAGTCCTGAACCTATAATTGAGCAAGGGACTTGGAATCCTTGGGCATCTTGTTATATCTACTTTTCCACTTCTTGATTAGGGCAGCTAGGTGGTGGAGTGTCTGGAGTCAGGAAGACTCATCTTTTTGAGTCCATATTGGGGGACGCACTCAAAGTTTTTGGTGGAATTAGAATTAGGAAGACCTTTGTTCAAATCCTGCTTTGGTTTTTTACTGTACAAATCCTCTTACAGGTCAGAAACTTTGTTTCCTCTTCTATAAAATGGGATAATAATCACACCTGAAAGAAAGATTGGTATAAGAGGCAGATGACAATTGCACACAAGAGACAGCATGGAATAGACACCTAATCACGCCTGAGGGCTAATGTGGTATAATAAGTAATTGGCTGGTCCTGGAGTTAGCATTGCCTGGGTTCCAGCCCTGTCTCAGATACTGGATACGTGATGACAGTCAGCACTGGATTACAAGCTACAGATCTGGGAAGAGAAGAGAGGATTCATGTCCTAGTACAGTATACCCTATATGAGGCAGGTGCTTGTTAGTTGCTAGTTGTTCCTTGGATCTAGAACACAGGATTCAGTCTTATTTGTGTTTCATCAGACAATTCTCAGGAAAGAAGCCCTGTATAATAGAAGTAGTATTCGATTTGGAGTTAGGAGACCTGGGTTTAAATCCTGGTTCTGTCACTACTTGTATGACCATGAATGAATCACTCTTTGGCCTCAGTTTCCTCATCTGCAGAATAAGGGGGTTGGACTAGGTGACTTTCTGCACTCTAAATCTATGCTCTAGATCATTTATGAAATGGGATAATAATAATAACAACCCCCCTTACGAGGTTATTGTGAGGATTCAGTGAGATAATATTTATAAAGCACTTTGCAAACCTTAAATCACCATATGGATTTATTATTCAGTTGTTTTCAGGAATGTCTGACTCTCTGTGACTCCATTTGGGGTTTTCTTGGCAAAGATTCTGGAGTGGTTTGCCATCTCCTTCTCCAGCTCATTTTACAGGTGAGGAAACTGAGGCAAACAAGATTCAATGTCTTGCCCATAGTCATACATGTAGTAACGTCTGAGGCCAGATTTAAACTTGGGTCTTTCTAACTCCTGGCCTTGAAGCTCTATCCACTTCACCACCTACCTGCTTTCACCATATGATTGATTGTTAACTAATAAATCTACCCTATATTAGATCATGCTACCAATGACAGAAGAATCTATGATACAATTAAATCCCAACAGCTGATAGCTGCCAAAAATGACCTAACCATTTTTTAGGGACAGTCCACTATCCTCATTTCATGAATGAGGAAACTGAGACCCAGGGACAGGATAACTTGTCCATGGCCATACAAGGTTTGTTTTGTTTTAAAACTCTTACCTTCTGTCTTAGAATCAACACTATGTATAGTTCCAAGACAGAAGAGCAGTAAGAGCTAGTCAATAGGGGTTAAATGTCTTGCCCCTGGGTCACATAGGAAGCATCTAAAGTCAGACTTGAACCCAGGACCTCCCACTCTGGGCCTGGCTCTCAATCTACTGAGCCTCCTAGCTGCCTGCCCCATTATATAAATGTAATGCCAAAGTTGTTAGTAGAGCCCCAGCCTCCTGATTTCTATCATGCAGCCTATAACTTACTATACTGATTCCATGCCTTGCCTAAATCCAAGTAAGCTTGACAGAAAATAATAATAATTGTAGCTTACATTTCTAAAACAACTCAAAGCTTGCAAAGTACTCCCCTCAAAATGCCCTGGAGGTAGGTAACATAAGTGTTTTTATCCCCATTTTCTAAAGAAAGATACTGGTAGATAATGACTTGGCTTGAAGTGTTGCAATTAATAAATGTTAGGGGTGGGTTCCAGGTCATTTCACCACACCACCCTGTCTGTCAGGTGACCTACCACCCTATCATGTGACCCACCCACCTTGCCTTCATTGGGGTAAGCCTGACTGATACCCAAGGTCAGGTATGTATTCCCAGGCACTCTCATGGGGCCTGAATGCCTGCAGGAGAGCAACCAACTTTTTATCAGTCCCTTGGCTCTGGGCTGAATTAGCTTGGCTCTCAAGTCTTTTTCCTAAGGACCTCCTACTCATGGGAGTGGCCTGCTGGTGATTCTGCAGACTTCTCTTGGGGAAGAGTGCAATCTGTTTCAGGACCCAGAATTTGAAACTCAGATGTGGTTTTCTAAGAGCCTTTTAGCTTTTTTATACCATCTCCTGTTTCTTGCCATCATTAAGCTGGGGACTGGTGAAGAATTCACATTCTTTCCAGATGCAATTTTTCCTCTTGTCCCCACATTTTGCATGTGACTTACTTAAATGGATTTGCTATGAGTTATTCCATTAAAGCATTGAGTTGATTTCCTGTAATTTGATATTCTGATGACTATTTAATGATGTAATGAGGTGTTAACTTGTGTCTTTGAATCTTATGGATTTGGAGACTCTGATATTTCAGTCTGCACTGGGCTAAAATTTACCTTTGCACAATGAAGACATGATCTGGTATACAAATTCATAATGGGAACAAATTTCACAGCTAACCCTAAACCCAGCCTTCTTTCAATCATTTAAACATTTAAGTGCCAGCACCACAGTGATGCTTCTAGAATTCTGGCAATTTGTATTATTGCAGCATTTTTTAAAATGGCCTTCCATATATCAAGTGATAATACACGCATAACCCAGTGGAATTGCTTGTCAGCTCCAGAAGAGGGGAGGGAGACAACATGAATCATGTAACCATGGAAAAATATTTAAAAATAAAATTTAAAAATAATAATAATAATAAATAAAATAGCCTTCCATAATTTTACATTATTTTTAATCTAGTTTACACAATACTGCCAGATCAATCTTTGTAAAAGACAACTTTTATCAGGTTATTTCCCTATTTAAGAGCCTGTAGTTTCTTCCTATTGCATAAAGTTCATACTCTTCTACTTTATTTTAAAGGGTCTTGGTAGATTGACCATACTCTTCTCCCTCTAACCTTATACTCTTAGATCCTTAACAATTCCCATCTAAAATGGACTGACCATTTCCTCCTGTCTCATTACTCATCCTATTCTTCTAGCCTGGAATAAATTTTCCCTATCTTTTAAAATTACCTCAGACCTCCAAAGCCCAGTCTCAGTCCTTCTATGAAGATCTCTAATTGCCTCAACCCATGACAATTTCTCTCTTATTCCCACTCCTTTTGCCTTATAGACACTAATGCAATATTTAATAATTAAGAGAGGCATGGTATCTAGGACAAGGGAAATGTCTCATATTTCTTCATGTCAGACCACATCTGGGGTATTATGTTTGGTTCTGAGTGCTGATTTTAGGACATTTATAAGCTGGAAAATATCCAGGGTTAGGGTAACCATGATAATGAAGTGTATTCATTTGAATAAATGAATAATCACTGTATGAAAATCAGTGGAAGGTGATGAAGAAGACTTATGGGGACCATGATAGCTATCTTCTAGTATTTGAAAGACTATTGTTTGGAAAAGGGATTAGACTTTTTCTGCCCAGACATAGAGAGCAAAACTAGGAGTAATGGTTGATTGTCCTGGAGAAGAAAATTTAGACTTAATATAATAAAAGACTTCCTGATCATTGGAATTGTCTAAGAGTAGAATGAGCTGCCTTCAGTGGTAATAATGAGTAACACTTGGACATCTTTTTGTGAGGTTTTGGTGATATAACAGAGAAGGGATTTTTGTTTAGGTACAGGTTGAAATGGAGGACTTCATATATCCCTTACAGCCCTAGAGTCCTGCAAGAAACGCTTCATTGTTGTCATGTGAGTTTTTCCAACTACATTATAAACTATTTGAGGAAAGGGATTATTTCTCCTGGCTTTTCCTTTAACCCTCTCTTATAATATTCATCATGTAGTATGCTTTCAATATATATTTTGTATAATAGATTTTTTGTTTAAACTTTTGATTTTATTAGTACCTTGTTTAGAAAATGGATGCTATTAAATTAAAAATAAGTAAACTTGAACAGCTAGGTAGTGGATGGAGCACCAGGCCTGGAGTCTGAAGGACCTAGGTTCAAATATGGCTTCAGACACTTCCTAACTATATGACCCTGGGAAAGTCATTTGCCCCAATTACCTAACCTTTACTGCTCTTCTGCTTTGGAACTAATACTTAGTATTAATTCTAAGATGGAAGGTAAATTTTTAAAAATAAATAAATAAACAAACAAACCAGGTGGTTAGTAAGTAGCATGGTAGAAAGAGCATCAGGACTGGATATGGAAAGACCTGGGTTCAAATCCAATCTCAGACACTTCCTACCTGTGTGACCTTGCACCCACATTGCCTAGCTCCTGCTGCTCTTCTGTCTTAGAATTGATGCCAAGATGGAAGGTAAGGGTTTTTTAAATATATAAATAAAGTAACCAATGAGGTCATGTTAAAGGAATCTTATCATTAAAGATTATCATTCATTAAAGCAAGCATTGTATTTGGTTGAAAAGAATCTCATTACATTTCTTTTCATTCAAACTTTTCAGCAATTCAGACTGCTTGCCATTCCCCTCTCCCCAATTTATAATGCTCTTCTGTAAGTCAGAACCAAAAACCATTGTACTCATTTATTCTGATTAAAGATGGTCCCCAAAAAAGCCACCAGATTAACTGGAAAAGAGCCTCTGATCCTCTGGCTGCTGTGAATGGATCCTACATCATGAGACTTTGGAGAAAGTATTTTAAGATGGAAGTAAGACTCTAAAACAAGCCGACCATTTCATATGGCATGTGTGACAGCTAAGCCAAATTTAGGCTTCATGACAGGTCTACATTTATAAACTCTAGCAGCACAGCTTTCTTTTAGTTCCCAAGGATTTTGGTGAATATTTAAGCCTAACTTGTTATGGGAGAGAGGGGGGCGGTGTCTTATAAAGCAGGGATGGATGGTGTAGCCCTGGTTTGAAGTCTTCTTAGAGATGATTTCAGCCAACTTCTGCTTCAGGGAAAACATCTACTCAGATAAACTGAAGTGATGATGAAATAGATCCTTTGGAGTTCTTTACATTAATTCCAGATGGTTGTCAGTATTTCTCTTTATTTTACACATGTAGGCCTTGGTTTTTACAACTCCAGTTAGTTTCAGGGAAAAGGAAAAGAAAAAATCAGGGAGAGAAGGGCAACAGTGGATAGAGCACCAGACCTGGAGTGAGAAGGACCTTGAATTTAAATCTGGCCTTAGACACTTCCTAGCTATATGACCTGGGCAAGCTAACCCTGATTGCCTAGCTCTTGCCATTCTTCTGCCTTAGAATTAACATTAATACAGAAGGCAAGGATTAGTTAAAAGAAAAAAAAAAAGACAGAGAGATGAAATGGGAAATAATTACAGGAACAAAGGTGCCTCACCCACAACTTCCCTGTCTGCTTACAGAGAAAAGAGGACTAGATTTGGAGTCAAGAGATGCCTTTGAAATTTACTGGCTCTGGCAAAGCATTTAACCTTCTGTCAACATGGAAATATAGAGCTCCCCAGTTTACTTAGTTTAAGGGTAGAAACGCCAGGTTTTGACCTTGTCACAGGAGAGGTTTCCCCCTGAGTGAAGGTCCTACTTCACCAGACAATAGACATCCAAGTCAAATAGCTCTTTTGTCTCCAGAAGCCTTTCCCAATATATCACACCCTCCTTACTGAGGATGGAACTAGGGACCTTCAGCTTTCCAGATGTGCTACCTACTGCGCCAAAGCTGAAGTGGATGTCTATTGTCCGGTGAAATGGGACCTTCCCTCAGGGGGGAAACCTCTCCTGTGACAAGGTCAAAACCTGGGGTTTATACCTCCCAACTAAATAAACTGGGGACTTCTAGATTTCCATGTTGATACTTCCAACCCTCAGTTTTTCTTCTTTTTTTTTAAACTCTTACTTTCCATCTTAGAACTAATATTGCCTTCAAGGCAGAAGAGCAGAAAGGGCTGAGTAATGGAAGTTAAGTGACTTGCCCAGGGTCACAAATGTAATCTCAAACAGTTCCTTAGCTTGTGACCCTGGGCAAGTCACTTAACCCTTTTTGTCTAGCCCTTGCCCTTTTGTCTTAGAGTTATTACTAAGATAGAAAGTAAGGGTTTTAAAAGCAAGCAAGCAAACAAACCTTATTGAGTCTATTAGTTTCACCAGTTTGCAAACAGGGTCCATGCCACAAAAAAAGGTTAAGAACCCCTATACTTTCACCACCTAATATAGTAAACAAGTAAACAATTTATCAAATTGACAAATTGAAGTTTTTTTTAAAAGATCCACCAGAATTTTTGTCATTCATTGGGTGCCCTCCACAGCCAGGAAAGGAGAAGGTCTCTAACTGCCAGAGACTTGTTTGCTTTAAAACTAACAAAGTCAGCAAGTCAAAGATTACCGAAATTTTTTCTTTTAAGTAAATGTATAATGTATAACCATCACAACATGACAACTAAACCAAGAGGTTTTTTTTTTCTTTTCTCCCAGAAGTATTCAGAAGTGATTAAGGACAAAATGGTTCAAATATTAGTGTTAATCCTGCTGAAAAAAATCCCCTCATTGGATTAGAGCAGGAGGCCAGTAGTAACTCAAAAGGAAAGGACTGGGATTTAATCAGTTTCCCCCTGTGCTTCAAGATTCTGAAACAGCAGGGAGCCTGGATTCCATTTTTTCTCTTAAGGAAGCAGCCCCAGTTGCAGATGTGACTGCTAGAAATGAGGAGGGCCACTCAGCACCACATCACCACAGCCACAGAATCTCAATGTCTAAGGCCACGTGATTGTAAGGAAGAAAAAATGACTTTTTAAGATAGTCATTCTAAGCAACACATGTGAAAATGCCAATATCCTTGACATAACTGAAGAAATGCTTTTTTTTAACCCTTATTTTCTGTTCTAATCACAACTCTAATATAGAAGAGCAAGCAGGAGCTAGGTAATGGGGGTTAAGTGACTTGTCCAGGGTCACACAACTAGGAAGTGTCTAAAGTCAGAATTGAACCCAGGATCTCCTTACTCTAGGCCTGGTTCTCTGTCCATTGTGCTACCTATCTGCTCCTAGTAATATTTTTTAAGCTATTAAAGTTTAAAATTTCACCAAGACTTTTGGGACACCCTTTATACAGCTTATTTTTAAAAAGTATATATCAAATACATTTCAAACTCAGTGGAATTACTTGCCAACTATAGGAAAGGGGAAGGAAGAGGGGAGAAAGACAACAAGAGGAGAAAGAATCATGTAATCTTGGAAAACTTATGTATAGATTTGTTACTGGAATAAAATAAAGAAAAAAAATTTAAAGAATAGTAAAAAAATTATATATCAAATTTAACATAGTAGCTACACATGCACATACATACTGCCCTACCCCCACTTTTCTGTCTCATCTTCTGAACTTCTTTCTACTCTTTTTTGTATATTTTTAAATGATTCTCTAATGATCTTTTCTGTCTTTTTGCATCACAATCCTCTCTCTCTCCCAAAAGAATAAAATCTTCCCTTGGGACAAATAATAAATAATAGCCAAGCAATACATTGTTCACATTTGGAAAATGTATGTCTTATTCTGTACCTCTTGTCCATCATTTCTCTGCCAAGAAGTGGAAAGCAAACTTCATCATTAGTCAGAGAAGTGGCATAGTGAAAAATAGAACACAGGATCTGGAGTCAGGGAGATCTGAGTTCAAATCCTGAAATCCTGATCAAGCTACTTAATATCACTGTCCTCAGTTTCCTCATCTGTGAAATGAGAGAGTTGGACTTAATGACTTTCTAACTCTTACACCTATGATTCTGTGATCCTGTAGTCTTTTGGAATCATGACTGCATTGATCAGAATTTTTAGAACTTCAAAGAAGTTGTTTTTCTTTACATTATTATAGTCACTGTTAAATTTGTTTGTTTGTTTTTTGGGTTTTACTCACTTTACTCTATCAGTTCAGACAGTCAGTGCAAGTTTCCCAGAATCCATCCCTTTCATCATTTCTTATGGCACAACAATATTCCATTCTATTTGTAGCATTGCTGCTGGGCTGCAGGTCCCCAAGGGGGTGAATGCTTTGAGTTTCCTGTAGCCGGCTTTCTCATGAGCCTCTCACAGGATGCTTTCAATTATCAGTTAGCCAATTGACACAATTAGCTCTTAGCATTTTACTGTATAAAAACTGTCACTAGCAAAATCCTGGAGCACATTCTCCCACAACTATGCACTACCTTCCTGAAAAGAACAAGTATAAACTTGTAAGTACTAATGAGTACATTGAAAAGTAACTAGTGAGAGTCACAGGGCATCTAGGTGGCACAGGAGGTAGAGTGCCAGGCCTGGAATCAGGAAGATTTATCTTCACAGGTTCAAATCTGGCCTCAGACTCTAACAAGCTGGGTGACCCTAGGCAATTCCCAACCCTGCTTGCCTCGGTTTCCTCATCTGTAAAATACGCTGAAGAAAGAAATGGCAAACTACTCCAGTGTCCAGGAAAACTCTAAACGGGGTCATGAAGAGTTGCGTACCACTGAAATGATTGAACAAAAAGTGAGAGGCATGTGAACCAAATGTGCCAGGTCAGCTGACACCTCGTCAGAATCTGGAGAATCTGTTCTTTCTCTCTTCATGCAGCCCTCGTGGTGGCCCAAGTCCAAGACAGTGGTAGCTAGGAGCCAACTCTTTCCTCCACTGTTGACCTGGATTCAAATCTTGCCTCTGATGAGGACTGGTTGTGTAATCTTGGGCAAATCACTAATCCTCCAGACAACTCTAACCCTATATATTATAGGTAACCAAATCACCACTGTGGAAGAAGTTTCCCTGCAGAAATTCAATCAGTGGTCAGGACTATTCTGCAACATAATTTGCAGAGTTGTTTTTGAGGTTCCAATGAGGGAATAGATACAAAGTGTAAATTATAAAGCCCTGTACAGATAGAAGCTGTTTACTGTTACTATAAAGGACATTGGCACAGAACTGCAGGCTTGCAAACTCATTTGATTTGCCATATGCTCAGAACATCTGTTTTTCTGTCACAGTGGTATATATGGACCTTTCTCTCTCTGTTTTGTCTGTCTGTCTGTCTAACCCATCAGGCAATTAGGTGGCACAGTGGATTGAGAGCCAGACCTGAAGTCAGGAAGACTCATCTTCCTAAGGGCAACTCTGACCTCAAACACTTCCTAGCTGTGTAATCCTAGGCAAGTCACTTCTTCCTGTTTGCCTCAATTGCCTCATCTGTAAAATGAGCTGGAAATGGAAATGACAAGCCACTTCTTTAACAAGAAAACCCCAAATTGGGTTGGACACCCCTAAAAATGATTAAATGGCAACAATCTAACTAAACCATCAGATAGCCTGCTAATTTTGCTTCTGCAGTAACTATTGGACCCATCGCTTCCTTTCTTTTTATTTTTTGCCCCCAGTCTTTGTCCAGGTCCAGGCTCTAGTTCGGGGCTACCCAAACTTTTTACACAGGGGGCCAGTTCACTGTCCCTCAGACTATATTGAAGGGCCGGACTATTAAAAAAAAACAAAACAAAAAAAACTATGAACAAATCTCTATAAGCTGCCTGGGATAGCGGAGGCTGCAACGCTGGCTGTGATGGGCCTGTCACACCTTGCACAGACCCATCACTGCCACCACTATACCAGGCAGCAGTATACACAGTGGGGAATCCCCTCCCCCAGATCTTTGCTCACCATGCTGACGTCTTCCATTGTGGAGCCACATAATCCTTTGCATGGTACCTCGTTCTCCTTCAGTTACTCTCAGAACAAGGCGCCATGCAAAGGATTATGCAACTGAAGTAGTTCTGTACGTGAGCGATGATGCCATGCTTTACGGCCACATACAGTGCTCCTCTCACTGCCAATAAAAGAGGTGCCCCTTCTGGAAGTGTGGGGGAGGGATAAATGGCCTCAGGGGCCGCAGTTTGGGGACCCCTAATCTAGTTTCTTCACACCTCTCTTCTCTACCCCCAAAGCCTCTTAGCAACTCTCCTAACCACCCCACCCCCAACCCCACCCAGGCTGATTCCCTTGCAGTGCTACTCTAGTCAGTTTCCCCATTTTTTAAAAATCATATTTCTTTCCTGCCTGAGAACTTCCAGGGGCTCCAATCTGCCTCTCTGTCTCTTGAGCCCAAACCTACTACTGCCACAAAAGCTATCACTGGTAGAGTTTGCTCCATCCCTCCACCCAGCTAGACACCTCACTGTCCACCATCCTAACAGTCTTCCCAAGACACTGAACTAGGAGCTGTCCAGCTATCACAACCTTTCCTCCCATTCTCACTTTTCTCACTTCCTGCTGTGCTCAGGGCTTTGTGGGGAGTTCAGAAAAACTCCACATTCAGTGATTCAAACACCTCCCCATCCAATAAAATACTAGTAATAATAACTAGCATTTAAGGTTTGCTTGGCATATGTTAACTCCTTTAGCCCTCAGACCAGTCCTGATGTAGGTGCTGTTATTATTCCCATGTTATAGAAAAGGAAACAGAAGAAGTCAGAGGTTAAATTCCCAGGGTCTTATTGAAAAAGACCTGAATGTTTCTCTCCTGATAGACACGCAGAAATAAGCAGACTTCACGTTCCATGTTCTGCCGAGAACACTATGGGTCCTTCATAATGATCATTAAGTTGCTAATGAATAATGAGGAGATCTACATGTGGGAGATTTGTAGATTGAGTGCACATTCATGATCATGCATCATGATGAACAAGGCATATGGAATAAAAGGGAACCACAGAGAAAAGCAGATATTAAGGAATTAAGTGCTTTTGTTTTAGCCCCCTGGAAATCACTTAATAACTAGGGACCTCCCTTTCCTCTTTGTAGAATGAGGAGATTCTTGTCCAGGATACTTTCCAGGCTGAAATTTTTTTTATGTGGAAGATGTTAAAGGTCCTTTCTTCTCACTGTCCCTGTATGTGTTGAGATGTAGATATGTGAGTAGGAAATGGGGAAGCCAAAAGGAGTCCTCCTTTAGAGGCAGAGATTTATAAAAAGACAATTCGCTCAGTTGGTGAGATCATGGGGTAAATGAGGCCAGAGTGAAAACTTCAAGCATGAGAGACCAGTTTGCCACCGGATTGCTCCCTCTGCTCTCCCCAAGCCGACATTTTGCTTGCTTCAGTGCCATCAAAGCACAGATGAGTGTCTCCCATGCACTCTGCAAAGCAGCCTATTTCTAGTATTGTTGGAGAAAAAAAGGAAAGAGACCCCTCTTTGTCCTTCTGACAATGTTTTAGGCCACAATGTTGTATAGCTATGTTCTCTCTTTAGTGGGCATCTATTCACCATTGGATGGAGTGGAAAGAGCCCTGGATTTCAACTGAGAAGTTCTAGGTTTTGAGTTTTGACACAAGCACATATTAGCATTTGACTTTGGGGAAGTTGCTTTGCCTCAGTTTTCTCATCAGTAAAGGAACTACTATTATTATGTTTTATTATTATTATATTAGATAGGAATCTAAGTCACTTAGACAATCTTTAAGATTGTGTCCATCTCTGATACCCTATTTCAAGTTCCTTCACTTCTTTTGTAAAAGATTTCCTCAGTTTTCCTCTTCTATCAAATGAGGATTATAATATTTGTATTCTCCACCTCATGGGCTTATTGTATTTGATAATTGACATAAAATTTATAAAAAATATAATTGATAAAAATTTTATATCAATTGGTAATTGATAGAAAACATTATCATCCACAATAAATCATTATATCACTAATAAGAAGTTTTCCGTATGGTTATATATCCTAAAAAGGAGGAAAGGGTTCTGATTACAGTTTTCTTCAGAGAAAGGATAGACATGAGAAAGAATATTTGAATTGTAAGAATCATATGTTATCAAAGGAGGTTGTTAAGAAAGCAGTTATATAGCTGCCTCCCTGGAGTGATTTGTTGTGGAAAAAAATAATAAAATAAAACAAGGGGGATTAGTTAAATGACTCACATTTTCTAAATGCAGAGAACTTTACAAATAATACATGCTCAATAAATGTTTGAATTGCTAAATGGAATCTTGAAGTTGATAGTGGATCCATATTGGTCTAATTCAATGTGGATATTTGTATTTACATAGTATTTTAAAATTTTTGTTGTTACTGTTTTGAGCTCACAGATTCAGAGAATACTCAAACTGAAAAAGGATAGTTTGAGAGCACTTTTGGATGGAAGGTATGGCCTTAAGAGTTAACATGGGGACAGCTAGGTGGCTCAGTAGATAGAGAGCCAGGAGAAGGGAGGTCCTAGGTTCAAATGTGGCCTCAGACATTTCCTAGCTGTGTGACTGGGCAAGTCCCTTAACCCCAATTGTCTAGCCCTTATCATTCTTCTGCCTTGGAACTGACACTTAGTAGTACTGATTCTAAGGCAGTAAGTGAGAGTTTAAACAAGAAAAAAAAATTAACTTGAAGTCATCAATCATGATATAGTGGCCTCATTTCCTTTTTGTGAGGGGTTCCTGAGCTGGTAGATTAAGAGAATGTTATACCTAGTGTGTCTGTATAAAAATATGTATATCTTATATATGTATGTATAATTTATATACATATGCATTTCTTAAATCCACATATTTGGTTGGATTTCAGAAATGAAATATATATTAAATATATTATTATTAGCATATCATGAGCAGTCTTCAAAAAGAGTCAAGATAACCATTTATCAGCCATCTCAGAGTAGTAGGTGAGCTCTGAGAGCCCATGCCTGTGTTCTTAGAAATCACTGAGTCCAGTGTTCTTCTTTTATTACAACTACTACTACTACCACCAGTACTACTACCACCAACTACTATTTATATAATACAAAGCACATTAGATCTTCAATTTGCCTTTGAGGTAGATGCTGTTATCCCATTTTACAGATAAGGAAACTGAGATTGAGGGGTTGGGTTTTTCCTAAGGTCACTTAGGTAGTAAACTATATAATATAGTTAATTATTTATATATATATATATATATGTTATATATGCATGCTTATGTGTGTATGTGTATATATGTATATATATATATATATATATATATATATAGAGAGAGAGAGAGAGAGAGAGAGAGAGAGAGAGAGAGAGAGAGATCTATATATAATATAGCTAATACTATTATCCCATGTTGCCTCTCATGGTTTTTTTTGGTTTATTTAGTTTTTTTTGAAAGTTCAAGTTGTCTGAACATCAACAGTGTCCATATTAATTTCTCCTCCTGGTGTAAGAGCATATGATGTGTTTTTTTAGAAGTACTTCTGGATCACATTTAGTAAATGGAAACTCGGAGTTAAGACAGTTTCAGATTACTTCAGGTCCTTCCTGAGGGTCCTTTAGGGGAAAAAAAAGATAGAAATTGGGTAGGAGGGCAGCTAGGTGGTTCAGAAGATAGAACACAAGGCCTGGAGTTGGGAAGACCTGGGTTCAAATGTGGCTTCAGACATTTGCTAACTGTGTGACCCTGGGCAAGTCACTTAATCCTATTTGCCTAGCCCTTGCCTTTCTGTCTTAGAGTTGTTCCTAAGATTGAAAGCAAGAGTTTTAAAAAAGAAAGAAATTGGGTAGCATCCAGGAAAAAGTCTGAAATTGAGAGTCACACTCCAAGATAAGAAAAGTCAAAGGTGGAAAACCAAACCAGAAAGTCCAAACCAGGTCAAGACAAGTCACTAGCCCAGCCCTAGGGGAACACTCGGGTCAGAACCAAAAGACAGAGTGAGCCACAGACTTTGGAACTAACCCCCTGGGGCCAAACTGCAAATCGAGCAGCAAGAAGAGAGAAGAGACAGTCTCTTGTGGCACCTACAGTTTCCTGGCTCTCTTCCTCTTTTCCCGGAGTCATTAACCATTGACCCTGGACTGGCTTACTTGGAGGGCAGGTTCAGGTTGTGGATACCTGGTTCAGGAAGCCAGGCCCAGGAACGAGGAACAAGATGAAGTCAGTCCTGGCCGCCTAGACCCCTGTGCTCTCTTGGCCCTGCCCTGGGTCCAGCCTGCCAGGCTAAATATAGTTCCCTGCAGTGCCCGGCTCCTCCAATCGCAGCCGGGGTTTTCATGGGAGTTGTCAGGTAGTGACCAGGATGGGGCACGTTTCTCTATGGACTGTTTACCAGTACTGCCACCTGTATCTCCTTCTCTTTACTCCATTACTCTCCTCTAGCCCCTTTGAAAAGAAACATTATCAGGGTGACTGAGATTAGTCAATCAGTGAACAGATCAAAATCCTCTCCTCTGATAGTAATGACTTATCTGCTGGCCAAAACTGTTACTGCAGCTGAGATCACTAAACACAGGTGATGCATTTTAGTCTTGATCTTTAGGAATGTTCTTTATTTGATATAAGCCAGTCAAATAGGATTCACATTACAGATTTCACTTTTACAGAATGTCAGTAATCATAGCAGGAAGGCAGGTAGAGTGCCAAGCCTGTAATCAGAAAGCTAAATGCCATTTGCCTCAGTTTCCTTGTCTGCAAAATGAGCTAGAGAAGGAAATGGCAAATCTGTCCTCAAATATTTACTAGCTTGTGACCCTGGGCAAGTCACTTAACCCTGTTTGCCTCCATTTCTTCATCTGCAAAATGAGCTGGAGAAGGAAATAGCAAACCACTCCAATATCTCTCCCAAGAAAGTCTCAAAAGGTATGATAAAGAGTAGACATGACGGAAACAGCTGAACAACCAAATATTATAGCAGGGCGTTTGAGGATGCTGGAACCCCAGTGGAAATCTCCCCCCATCCTCAGGGCATCATAAATGCTATATAGAATATAGAGGATGCTAGATTTGGGAGTCAGGAAGACCTGGCTTCCAACCCTCTGCCTCTGCTGTGTGATCATGGACAAGTCACTGGACTATCTCTCCAAGCCTCAGTTTCTTCATCTGTAAGATGAGGGAGATGGACTTAAATGGGCTCTCAGGCCCCTTCCATCTCTATATTTATCATCTTGTAGTACCTCCTAACAGTTAGTTGCTTCCATACGTATGTATGTATCCCATTACTATTGGTAGAGCCTCATTAATGTAAAAATATAGTCTCTCTGTTCAAGAATCCATCAGCTGCCGACTCCTAAGAGACAGGTGGCTTATAAGGTGAATCGTGCTTCTCTCTGACATTGCCCTCCTTCCCTTCAATAATTAAAAAGTTGTGTGATATCCCTCCTAGGCTAGCCCTTCTGCCATTCATATCACAACAGCCTCCTCTGGTCATCTGTGGTTCTTGTCTTTGCTTCTATAATACCTCTTCTTGGATACTGGAGGCCTTTCTTTTGTTCTTTTCATATTTAATGTCCATCTTTTCTTTGGTATCTCTCTCTCTCTCTCTCTCCTACTACTTAGCCAACCCACCTCCTTTTTCAGTCATATCTATCTCTAATATTCTTTATGCTATCTCTGTGATATTGAGAACTGGCTTCGAGATCAGGAAGACTCGAGTTCAGCATCTGCCTCTGACACACATATTGGCTATGTGACTCTGGGCAAACTGCTTAACTCCTTGGTACTTTAGACAACTCTAAGGTCAGAAGATGGTCGGTCAGCTAAGAAGTGCTGCGGATGGGGTATGGGACTTGGAATCAGGAAGACTCATTTTCATGAGTTCAAATCTTACTAGCCGTGTGACCCTAGGCAAGTTGCTTAACCATTTGTCTTCATTCTTCATTTGTGAAATGGATTAGAGAAGGAAATGGCAAACTACGGCAGTACCTTTGCCAAGAAAACTTCAGATGGAGTCACAAAGAGTCAGACATGATTGAAATGACGAACAACAACAAAAGATTATAAGCTGCAGAGAAAGAGGCCTGCCTTCATTGGGAGGGAGAGTTCCTTATACCAATGAGATCACAGGTCTAGTCCATGCTTTCTCTGCTATCACAAAGATCATTGATAGTAACATACATTGTCCTACTATGTGCATGGCATGTTTTTCTACTGCCCTTTGGATCAATTTTTTTTTAATTTTCAGCGAGCCATGATTTGCAACCATCTAGGAGAAAACAGGTATCCTAAAGATGAGTTTTTACAGGAGCTACCAAGTATCCTAAAGAGAATCTAGTGCAAACTTTTTTCATTTTATTCCAGACTGTTGTTTATTTGCAATGACTCTTCAAGATAGCATGTACTGATTTTTGTTGTTGCTTAGTTATTTTTCATATCTGACTCCTTGTGATCCCATTTGAGATTTTCTTGGTAGAAATACTGGAATGGTTTGTCATTTCCTTCTCCAGCTCATTCTACAGATTAGGAAACTGAGGCAAACAGGATCTTACTGGGCCCAGTGTTCTATCCATTTCAGCATCATATATATATATTGATAGGTCAGTATCCAACTCTATATCCAAATCTTGGCAGGGCTTATTCTGTTTAAATATTTTATTGATATCTCCATCACCTTCATTCCTTTTATATAGGTGGAGAGACTCTTTAGTTCAGCAATTCATTCAAGTCCCTATTAAGGATCTACCATGTGTAAGATCATACTATTAAAAGGAGTAGCTAGGTGGCTTGGTGGATTGAGAACCAATCCTAGAGAGAAAGAAGGCCCTGGATTCAAATGTGGCTTCAGACACTTCTCAGCTCTGTGACCCTGGTCAAGTTAATTAACCCATTGCCTAGTCTTTACCACTCTTTTGCCTTGAAACCAACACTTAGTATTGATCCTAAGACAGAAAGTGGGATTTTTTAAATTTAAAAAACAAAACAAAAACCGTACACCGAGTCCTAGAAGAAAAAAGACAAAAAGGAACAGCAGTTCCTTGTCTGCCAAAAGGTTTATCTTCTTAAAGCTTTAGAATTTGAGATGAGGAGTAGCTAGGTGTCTCAGTAGATAGAACCAGACCCAGAGATGAGAGTTCCTGTGTTTAAATCTGGCCTTATACATTTCCTAGCTGTGTCACTTAACTGCCCCCTCTCCCCTTGTCTAGCCCTTACCGCTCCTCTTTCTTGGAACTGATACTTAGTATTGACTCTAAAACAGAAGTAAGGATTGAGAGAGAGAGAGAGACACAGAGAGACACAGAGACACAAAGAGAGAGACAGAGGGAGAGACAGAGACAGAGAGAGAAACAGAGACAGAGAGAGACAGAGACAGAGAGAGACAGAGAGATTAGGTCAGAGGGAACTTTTCCATCAGCCCACAAAGGAAAGCAATCAGACTCCAGGTGGATACATGGAGCCCTTTCCCAGCAGGTCTTCACATCATAATTACCTTTTTTTTTTTTGGTCATAGACGCATAGATTTAGAGCAAGTAAGATCCATAAAGGTCATTTTTATAGATAAAGAAACAGGTTGAGTAACTTGCCCAGGATTACATAGCTAGTAAATTGGAAAGGAAGCTCCAGAACACCACACTCCAACTCCATTCCCATATGATCTCAGAAACCAAAATAAGTGACTTTTTTTTCTCATTTTCCCTTCTGTATTTATCAGAGTCTGTTCATTTTTGTCAGCATGGATAATTAAGAATAGGTGTTATTCCGCAATCTTAAGAAATCCCTATATAGTTATATCTCACATATTCCTGTCAAGATACAGAAGAACTAAGATTAAAGGCTGAAAAAAAAAGTCTAAGTTCTAGTGACCTCATAGACACTCACAGACATTCTAATGTGGTTACTGTGATGCCATCTACATCCTTCCATCTGTATGTGCAGCCTCAGAAGCTGGTTGCCTGCGAAGCTTCTCCTTCATCTTTGCCTGCACACATAAGCATACACACACACAAACATACGCGCACACACACATGCACACACGCGCACGCACACACGCACGCGTATATACACCCCTACACACACTCCTGCATATACACATGAAACTGTGTGTGTCAGAATCCCGAGGCATTGGCAGGCCCAAGAAATAACTCTTCAACTGAAAGTGCTGCCTTCTAACCCTTCCCTTGTAAGAAGGCTGGAGCGGCATATGGAAAAGCAGCATACCTGGCTGACAGTCCTTCTACCTCAGAGGAACACAAAGAGGAATTGTCATTGTTTACTCTCCTAACCACACCTCTACCCAGGTCTAATTGGATCCCAGCAGAGCATAGCAGGAATCAGGTCAGCGAGGACCTCAGCATTTCTCATAGGTAAGCAGAGGCCAGTTTTTGATAATACCAACCCATCCCTACTGTATTTTTTTCCCCTCTTCTTGCCCAAATTTTGGAGCAGGGTAGGATTGGGATCCCCAGCGTCTCACTATATTCATAGCTTTTTCCTTGAAATTCAGGTCCTAGCAATAGATTGAAAAATCACCTACTTTGATAAGCAAACTTACTGTACCAGGCTATTCTTGGGTACCAAGAGATTCTTGGGTTTTCACTTTCTGTTCCTACTGATAATATGTTTCCCAAATTTTTCCTAAGTGACATATTTATTCTTTCTCTGCACCCCATTCCCGTACCCTTCCTTTTATCTTTTCTCTCTTGTAGGATCATATCTGACCTCAGAAATTCCCTAGCTGTGTGACCCTGGGCCAGTCCATTACTTGGCCCTTACTGCTTTTCTGCCATAGTATTGGTTCTAAGATGGAAGATAATTTTTTTTTAGGAAGGAAGAGAGGGAGGAAGGAAGGAAGGAAGGAAGGAAGGAAGGAAGGAAGGAAGGAAGGAAGGAAGGAAGGAAGGAAGGAAGGAAGGAAGGAAGGAAGGAAGGAAGGAAGGAAGGAAGGAAGGAAGGAAGGAAGGAAGGAAGGAAGGAAGGAAGGAAGGAAGGAAGGAAGGATTCTAGAGATCCTCTAGCTCACTAGATTTTGTAACTCAAGTTCTGTTTGTGCTATCAACTATGTGATCATGGGGGAAGTCAAACTTACCTTCTCCAGACTTCAGTTTCTTCATCTGCAAAATAAGAGGCTGGGGCTAGATGATTTCTAAGGCCCTTTCCAGCTCTCGCTTTGTAATAGCTAAGAATGTATTTCTCAAGAGCATCAAGATGGTTAATGATATAGCTATAGTATAAAAGCCAGATATTCTGAATTTTCTAGGGCAATTTTCTGGTTAGGTTCCCCCCCCAAAAAATTAGTTTCTCTTTCACCTTCTTTATCATTCTTCATTATAGTAGTCTTTTCATGATTTTTGATGGAGTGTATCTGGGAGAAGTAGGCTTCTCTGTGATCTCTCACATCTCCAACTTAATCTGAAACTAGTTCTCTCCTAGTTGGGAAAATGGTGGCATGTATCTTGATTACAAACAATGTTACATTTAATTCCTTCATTTCCCTCAATTTAACTTTTACATGCCTGTTTTTCCTCCTCTGTAAAAGAAGCTGCTAATGTGGTCAATTCAACAACATATACTGCTTTAGCATTCTTTCTGCCTTGGGTTGTAGGGTGAGCAGTAGTAAGGATGCTCCTGGAGGTTGTTAATTTTGCAATTAATAGAAAATGATAGGACTTTCCAGTGCCTGGGGGATTCAGAAGGTAAAATTATGCCCACTAGTGTCTTCTTATCTATCTGCTTCTTAGTGGTAATAGATATTAAATGAAACTATCATACTGTGCTCAGAATATGAGTCCATCAGTGTCCAGTCTGTGACTGTTAACTGTGGTTTCATGTGGTGTGAGGTGGAAGATTGATGACTCCAGCTAAAAAATACTTTGACCCCTATTACCTAGCTCATCAATTATCTAGAAGCCTTAGATTTTCATTTCCTATGATAACTTGGAAGTATGACTTTCTTCCTACAAGTACAGTATTTCACAAAATATCCAATTACGTTGAGGTGATGAATGCTATGATGTATTCTCTATCCTTATCCTCATAGGCACCCTGAACTGTTATCGTGGCCTAAATTTATCTGATCCTTTCTGCCTTCTTCACAATTGCCTCTGACATCTGCCCAATCCACACTGATACTTATAATGTACAAAATGGGCTGTTTGGTTATTTAGAATTCACTAAACACTTATTAAGTACCAGTGATATACAGAGCATCATTCTTGGCCAATTTTATTCTGAAGTGGGATGAAATTCCATAACAACAAATAGCAATTGGAACATTTAAGAGAGAACTTTTTTTTTAAAAGAGCACATACCCAAAGGTATATGATGGGAAATGGAGTCTCCAGATACTTAGTAAATATTGCCATTATTGCTAGGTAGTTGCCCTAAAGATAGAACTTTCTGTCCAGATTGTTAGTACTAAAGCCTCTAAATATTTAGTGGGGTAAATATATTGTGGCATATGCTTGTGGTAGAATACTACTATATCATAAGAAATAATGAGCAGGCTAATTTGTAAAAAACTTGGAAAGAACTAACCAAGAAAGCATTATACACAGCTACAGATTTAATGCTTGAAGAATAACTTTTGAATGTTTACCTCCAGAGAATGAACTGAAAAATGGAAAGAAGAAAGACATTATATATAAATAGCATATATATACATATATATGTTTGCCAGATGATGCCTTCTATTATTTGGGAAGGGGAAGGAGGAGCTGAGATACTTGGAAATAAATTAATAAAAAGTTTGGTTGGTTTTGGGGGTGGGATAAAGGGGTTTCATACTGATTCCATAAAAACATGGCAAAGACAACTAATAGAATTGAGTTTTTTTTTAAAGAAAAATTTTGGTAGGTTGGATGGGATGAATTCCATACATAATCCTTTCATTCACTGCTTCATTGTGAATATACATTAACTAATTTATTGGATAGGGACATATATATATATTTATATATATATATGTATATATATATGTGTATGTATGTAGTATTATTCTGGGCATTGGGGGGAAATATAATGATTAAATAAGACCAAGACTTAAGAATAAGTTTACAGTCTAATTGGAGAAAGAGTGACATGTATACAAAGAACCTTGATTACAAACAATATTACAGTTAATTCCTTCATTTCTTTCAATTTGTTTAACCTTCTGTTTTGCCATTTTCTCTCTCTCTCCTCCAAAAGCACAAAAGAGAAATTCCACCCACCTTTCTCTTTTGGGTTTTGTTATAAAAGCTGAGCCCTCTGCAAATGGGCTCAATTTTGCTTTGTCATATATACCCTGGTCATGCAGAGCCTACTAGAAAATCAGAATGTAGGTCAGTGCCGGAGGAGATTGCACACACTGGCCAAGTGTGATGGCCTAACGATGGTTTCAAGGTTGGTGTGATGCCAGAGGCCTTTAGAAGAGCACCAGCATCTGCCACAGGAGATGCTAATGTTTCTATATCTTGGGCATGCATCTCTTTAAAGCTGTCTATAAGTTTTATGCTTCCGGTTCCAGAATTCACATTTGATCACTTGTGGCTATACACATGATGGTCAGAGTGCATCCAATGGAAGAAAAAGGAACCTTGGTAGAGTAATAACTTATTCTTTAGTTTTAGGGGGCCTAGTGAGGGAGAAAAAGAAAGATTTGAAGGTTTGAGTGTACTCACTGTGATAGTAACATTGGAAATTGTGGCATAAAAAAAATGGAAAGGGTGCTGGTCTTTGAATTGTAAACCTGGGTTCAAATCATGGCCATAACACTTACATTATGAACATGGGGAAATCTGAGCCTCCTTTTCATCTGTAAAATGGAGCTAATCAATACTTTATCATATCTACATTAGAAGATTCCAGACAGCTAGGGGATATAGTAGATAGAATGCTGAGCCTGGAGTCAGGAATACCTAAGTTCAAATCCAGCCTCAGGCACACATGGGCAAGTCTCTTCATCCGGTTTGCTTCCATTTCCTCATCTGTAGAAAAAGATAGAGAAAGAAATGGCAAACTACTCCAGTATTTCTACCAGGAAAACCCAAATGGGGTCACAAAGAGTTGAACACAGCAATATTACAAGTTAGTTGTGAAAAAGAATAGGGAAATAAAGTCATTTCTTCCTAGACTAAGAATTCCCTTCATCTCCTCTGCAACTTATAATAATCTTAGAGAGTTTTCTAGAGGATTGAAAAGTCAAGTGACTCATATAGGGTCAGCTATATGCTAGTAGGGATCAGAGACAGGACCAGAGACTAGTTCTTCCTAGACCCATGTTGGTGAACCTATGGCACATGTGCTGAAGGGGGCTGCTCCCCTTCCTCCCCCTCTCCATTCACCTGAGGACATTTCTCCCATGACCTGCCCCTCCGCCCAGCTGCCCAATGGGAGAACTTCCTCCCTTCCCTGTCTGGGGTAAGAGGGTGGCTCGCATGTAATCCAAGGGTTGAAGTTTGGGCACTCAGTCTGAAAGGTTTGCCATCACTTCCCTAGACTCTGCCCTGTTGTTGTGAGAAAAGTGCCTACACATCTTAAAGAGCTATACAAATGTGAGCTGGCATTATTAGGGTGTTCTTGTTTGTCTGCCTGAAATAAGCAAGGGATTTGTAGGGCCTCTATATTTAACCCAATTATTTATGTTCTTTAATTACTCTGTTGTAGGAGAAACAAGCAGTCAGTATTTGTGGAGCCTGAACTCTGTGTGTGTGTGTGTGTGTGTGTGTGTGTGTGTGTGTGTGTGTGTGTGTGTGTGTGTGTGTGTGTGTGTACTCTTGCCTTCCAAGGATAATTTTTATTGTTTTCATTCTTGAACTTCAAAACCCAGCTTTTTAATTTAAAGGAGAAGTTAAGTGAAGCCTGAGAGATCAAGAATAGTGGAGGCCTCATCTACTACCTTTTGGAGCCTTAATGGGTACAATTAGCTGGTTGACCAACTTTAATGCCAATATCAAATGTTGATCGGCATTTAAGTACTGGGTTAATGAGGACTATTTGATCACTTAAGTTGGAAAAATCTCTATGATAGCTAGCACATCACCTTGCAAAGCAGTAGGTGGTAGAAAGAGCTTCACACTTGGTAGAAGAAATAGAGTTTAGTTCCTGTTGTACCATTAACTGTGATCATGGGCCGGTTACAGACTTCTAAGGAACTATTTTATAAAAGTAAAATTTATCCAGAGGAACAGAAGGTCAAGAATCTCAAGGAAAATTGTGAACAAACTAAGACTAAAGAGGACCTAGCAATACCACATCTCAAACTGCACTATAAAGCAATAATTATCTAAATCATCTAATACTGGTAATACTGGTTAATGTTGGAAACTAATAGTAGCACAGTAGATAGAGTGCTAAGCCTGGAATCAGGAAGTCCCAAGTCAACTCTAGTCTCAAACACTTCCTAGCTGTGTGACTATCGGCAAGTCACTTAATCTTGTTGGCCTCAGTTTCTTCATTTGTCTAATGAGCTGGAGAAGGAAAATATCACTTAACCCTGATTGCTAGCCCTTGCCATTCTTTTGTCTTAGAATTGATACTAGGATAGGTTTTTTAAAAATCCTTTTTAAAGATGGAAGTTAATCATTGGAAAAGATAAGGTAAATAAGATGGCAGCAAAAGAAGCACCATGTTTGATAAATCCATTATATTATTATTATATTAACTAATATATTATTATATTGTATAGATTATATTACATTATATTGGTATGTTATATAATTTATATCATATCATATATTATATTATATTATTATATGGGATTAGTACTGCTGTTATTTGATTTAAAACTCCTGGGGAAATTTTGTGACAATGCCTAAATGATTTGGGGGATTTGGGGGCAGGAGAGTTGGACACAATTAGTGTCTAAAGCCAAATTTGGACCAACATCATCTTGACTTCAGGCCCAGAGCTCAATCAACTAGCTAACTAGTAAACATTGCACCTACCTCCCAGAATTGATGTGAAGATCAAATGAGATAATCTATCTTGGGGCAGTTTCTAAGCTATTAAAGTTTAAAAAAACTGAAAGCTACACCAAGAGTTTGGGGGCACCCTGCATATGTAAAAACACTCCATAGACCTTAAGGTTCTATACAGTGTTCACTATTAATATTACTAAATGATGATTTTAACTGTCATGAAATATTTGCCTCTTGATGAAGAATTCCCAAACCATTGTTTTCTGAGAAGGTAACCAGGAAATGAAGGATTGGAATTTTGAAAATGGGCTCCTGTACTGTCTGCTAACTTTGACAGCTAATGGTGTGCTATAATTTAGAACTCTGAAGGGCCCTTTTCATTCCCATGGCAAAATCTTCCCAACCCCCTCCTGGGCCCTTGGCTGCTCTCTCTGTTCCCACCCCCAACCCCCACTCTCTCATTCTTTCCCAAAGGATTTTATGTTGCTGTAATCTTTTCTGATGAGCAAGGACTAGGCCTGGACTCTAGGTTAATTATGTTAGCCCTCCAGTTTGTCTAGGCCAGGGATTACTAAGGAACAAGCCATCTAACTCAACTATATTTTGATTCTTTATATACTGTAAGTGAATAAACTCAGAGGCCACTACTCAGAACTGTTACCCTGGTACCCAGTAGCAAGCATTGAGCTCCAATTCTGAATCCCTAGGCCAGAATTTCAGAAAGCTCTCCCTGTGTGTCTGGTGTTTTTTTGTGTTTGTTTTGGAGTTTCATTTTGTCTGCCAAACAGCTCTCTGGCTGTAAGCCCCTCCTTACCTTTGATTTTGTGGCATTGGTGACCATGTGGCCGCTGTACTATTTATGCTTATTAACTAAATACTAAATAACCATTAACTATTTATTAATTAAGGCCTGGCTGCCTTGACATCTGAGTCAAAACTCTTTCAAGATGTCCCATCCTATGGGTTTATGATGGGAGTTTTTTTAAAGGATCACTCTATTGCAAATATGAATAATATAGAAGTAGGTTTTGAACAATGATACATGTATAGACCAGCGGAGCTACTTGTCAGCTCCGGGCAGGGGGAGGGAAGAAGGGTGGGAAAGATCATGAATCAGGTAACCATGGAAAAATATTCTAATTAATTAATTAAAAAAAAAAGATGTCCCATCCTACCCTGACCCTCTGCATAGAGTTCTCACACCATGTCTGATGGCTCCCAACTTCAATGATATTGTTTTTTCATCTTTGTCATTTCCCTGTTTTGAACCCCAGAGCAAGGCCTTTAGATAGCCAGCCCTGTTGCAGTGACCCCCTCTGGGTCCATATTGATTTCTTCCTTCCCTACAACACTGCCTACTGTACCACTCACTCGTTTGGTTCTGGGTGTCTGGACTTGTAAAGACATACTACACCCCATGTGATGAATCAGTTTCATAAAGACATGACATTAAGTGAAACAATCATGGTGAGGGGGTGGGCAGCGAGTTCCACAAGAACAATGGGGTATCCATTTCAGGGAAGCCAAGATTTAGACTAGGGGGAAAAAAGCTTAAAACAGGAGAGGAAGAGATGAAATGAGCTTCTACTGA
Organism: Monodelphis domestica; assembly: GCF_027887165.1. Taxonomy (NCBI): domain Eukaryota; kingdom Metazoa; phylum Chordata; class Mammalia; order Didelphimorphia; family Didelphidae; genus Monodelphis; species Monodelphis domestica. The sequence goes on from NC_077228.1 coordinate 206,395,969, forward strand.
GCCAGGAAATCCTCTTCTCTTAAGAGTTGGCATTTGTGGGGAGGGGGGCTCCCTCAGGCCTTCATAGCAACCATGTACTCATTGACAAGATTCTCTGCTCTCCATCAATCAAACATAGCAGGAGGTGTCCCTGAAGATAGGTGTGGGGAAGGCAACCACCATCCCAAATGTTGGGAATGTGGCAAAAATGTATTTTTAATGAGTTTAGCAACAAACACAAACATTTCAATAGACAAAGAACAAGAAGAATGGGAAATTGTGCTTTTGTTGTGTATAGTATTTTTTTTTTAAGTGTTCATTAAATTTAACAAGGGCAGCTAGGTGGCTCAGGGGATAGAGATGGGAAATCCTGGGTTCAAATGTGGTCTCAGATATTTCCTAGCTGTGTGACCCTGGGCAAATCCACTTAACCCCAGTTGCCCAACCCTTACCATCTTTTGCTTTGGAACCAATACCTTGTAGCAATTCTAAGACAAAAGGTAAGGATTTTTTTAAAAATTGAACAAGGAAGACACAACATTTCCCTGTTTGACTGTTTTCTTCTATGTGTTTTAAAATGTTTTATTGATTTTCTTTATATTTCTTTCATTATCTGCTAAACTATTCCACTTCCACCTACAAGTGGAGGCCAGATAACATAGAAGTAGTCAAATTAAACAATCAAGTTCATTTGATTATGTAACCCTTTTGAGAGCAGAGACCCTAGCTTGTATTTTTTTTCTCTCCTCTTCACATAGTATTGTCTACCACACAGTAAGGATGTCTGTTGTTTTTTGTGGTGATGGTATATTACTTTGTGATTATTAACCTGTTGCTTATGTAGATGTATGTTTTGTCTCATCGGTGGGACTGTAGATTCCAGAAGGTAGGGACCACATCATTCATTCCTTTTATTCCCTGGAATTGACTGGTACTATGTCCTTACATAGCCTCAGTTGTCATTGTTCAGTCGTTTCTGACTCTTCATGACCCCATTTGGGGTTTTCTGGGCAAATATCCTGGAATAATTTGCCATTTCCTTCTCCAGTTCTTTTTAAAAATGAGGAAACTGAGGCAGATAGGGTTAATTGACTTGCCCAGAGACACACAATTAGTAAGTGTCTGAGGTGGGATTTGAACTCATGAAGATGAGTTTTCCCAAATCCAAGATCCCAGTGTTTTATCCACTGCACCCACCCTCACTGCCTTACACAGCTCAGCAAATAAATTAATCAGTCACCTACCAAAATCAAGCTACTAAAATCCTGCTGCCTGAATCAGGGGTTGGGAGAGGGGGAAACACAGTTTTTAGGTATCAATTAACCAGAAGTGTTTTTTTCAGGACTAGATTGGCTCAACAACATGCTTTGAGGCAGCTGCTGACCAGGGCAAGTTGATTGGAATGTTTAATTATGTTTACATCATTCTTCTCTATCAGGACCAGCTCTCCTGAAAACAAACTTCCTTAGGCGACTTCTCTGGGACCCTAGACTGTAGCTTGGAGGCCAGGCTCACATACCCCCAATCCACTCGCATCAATAATAGATTTTTGCATGTAGAAATGGCTATAAACTTAATTTATCACACGGCTGACATGTTTGAATAAGCCTCCAAATCCTCCTCCTAATTCTCTCAGAGACTGGAAAGTGGTTCACTTTGGAGTCTGGTTTTCACTTTGTCTGGTTAATAATAGATGTTCAGTGATACCAGAGCTTTACAGCTTTCCAATTTAAAATCTTAAACTAGAATGCTAATGGACAAGCCTGGATTCCTTCAAAAATTCATACGTGTCAGAAGGGAGTTCCAACCCTGACCGTTACACAGTCATTTAGCCTGATTTCTTCTCTGTGAGCAGGAGTGGGAGAGAGCACACAACCCTAAGTTTTACAGCAACCCCTGTAGCCACAGGAACATCTCTTGCTATCTCTCATTCTCAGGGCCAGGCATACACACTGAAAACTCAGAGTATTGGAGCTGAAAAGGGACCTTGGTTCTGGATCTGTGGTCTGAGAATGGGGTCTCAGCCTTCAAAAGAGTTACAATAAAGTGAGGGAAACTGGATATGCACAAGATAGGACAATAGAGTTATAGATACTACAACCAACATAGTCCCTTTGTTTAATTTATTAATGTGTTATTAGGCTTCTACTTGGGTGGGTAGGGGAGTTAGAACCATAGAAGAAAACTAATTTCAGGGACCCCAGATTTTTACCCTGTTTCAAATTGCATATTAATTTCTGTAAAGCCAGGGAAGGAGATTATTCTGTAAGTAGAGAGCCCTGGAATGGCCAGACCTTGGTAGGTGTGATCTAACAGTGCCTTGAGGATACCTTCCTAACATGATTAGGGTTCTAGGTGAAACACTGATATTTTGAAGGGAATGGGCTAGGGCAAAGTGAGACAGACAACAAGGCATTTAGAGGTATATGCTTGTGATACTTTTGAAAATCAGAGTACAAGATATCCTTTCTAAATCTTGGGGGATAGGAGCAAGATGCCCCAGTGATCTAGAAAATCCACATGAAGTTTTTTGGCCCTCCTTTTGTATCAGAAAAGTCTGATTTTTTTCTTTTATTTTTATGGAGTGTTTACAGTAAGAGAAATTGTGTGTATTTATGGTATTATAAGATAGAAAAGATAAAATATTAAAAGATAAAAGAAAAAAGATTTAAAGAAAAAAGCTAAAATTTTTAAAAGAAAAAAATTTTAAATTAAAAGATAAAAGAAAAAATTTAAAATAAAAGATAAAATAAAATTACACAATAGTATACACATATTTCCAAGTTTCTAAACTTCTTCTGTGTCTTCTGCTGGCCTTTGCCAGTCATCTGTGATTTCTACAAAGCTCCCCCCAAATTCCCATTACAATTAATCAAAACTACAAACAAATTGCAATGTGGAAGGGATACCTTTATATTAGGAGCAAGTTTGCACTCCAGATAATGGAAGGTATGTGGCACAGTGGATAGAGCACTTTAGGAAGCCTTGGCTTCATAAGTTCAAATCTGGCCTCAGACACTTATTAGCTGTGTGACCCTAGACAAGTCATTTATTAATCCTATTTATCTCATTTCCTCTTCTATAAAAAATAAGCTGGTGAAGCAAATGACTCAAGTATCTCTGCCAAGAAAACCTCAAATCAGGTCATGAAGAATTGGACACGACCAAACAACAACAACATGACCATTGAAGCACCATAATTAGCATTAACACAGAACCCTATGAAAGCAAGATAAATGTCAGTGTGGGATGCTATTTCAGAAAAGTGGCTTTAAAAAATGAAACTTATTTTGTTTAAAAAAGAAGATCTAAAAACAGCAAAGAAATGGTCAGGAGAAACGAGCCATTCATTCTTTTTTATGTCCTCCAGAATGCTTTTGTATTAAATTAGTGTCAGATTCCCCTTAACTAGATGAATTCTATTGTGTATCTACATTGAAGCTCCTTATCCCATCTTGCATCTTTGCACCTTGGAAGAAGCTTTTAAATCCCTAGTTGATTGGTGTAAATAGTTCCTGTAACTGGCATGTTGCTTGTAAATCAACATTTCAGAGCTCTGGAGAATGTTATCTGCAAGGCAAACAATAAAGATGAGAAGGAAATTAAGGGCCTTCATCAATTATAAATGAGCTTTTCGAGAAGGAGGTTTCTCATTACCTAAATATTGCCCTTTCACTGGAATTGAATAATTGAGCCAACTCTTGGATGAGAAATCCATAATGGGTTATTATAGTGTTTGGAGAACATCCTTCAGCCCTCCTGAAAGAATGTTACTGAAAACAGCTTATGAACTGGATGACCACTGGGATCTATAACCACTTGGAAATACTGAAGATGAAATTCTTCCTCAGGTATGGTTTCCTGCTTACTCCTTCCAGCTTGGAGTTCCATAATTCTAGATAGACTCTGCGACTAGAGGGGCCATTTGTCCAACTCAGAGTAGCTTTTTCAAAGTTTATTTTCTCCAAACAATATTTGTAGTATTATCTTGGCAGCTAGGTAGTGTGATAGTGCACAGAGCACTCGACCTAGTTCAGGAAGACTTGAGTTTAAATCTAGACACAGACACTTTCAAGCTGTGTAATATTGAACAAATTCCTTAACCTCTGTTTTGGTTTCCTCACCTGTAAAATGGGCATAATAATAGTACCTACCTCCCAGGGTTCTTGTGAGTATCAAATGAAATAATATTTGTAAAGTGCTTAGCACAGAATCTATCACATAAGATGCTTAATAATACTTAATAATGTTCCCTTCTTTTCCATTTCTCTTAGCAAGAAGATGTTATAAAATTTTTTTCCCAATTTGTTGCTTCCCTTCTAATTTTGGTTGCATTGGTTTCCTTTGTACAAAACCTTTTTTATGTAATGTAATCAAAATTATTAATTTTACATTTTGTAATTTTTTTCTAATTCTTGGTTGGTCTTAAAATCTTTCCTTTCCCAAAGATCTGTGTTCACCTAATTTACTTATAGTTTCCTTCTTTATATTCAAGTCATTTACCCATTCTGAATTTATCTTGGTATAGGGTGTGAGATGTTGATCTAAATCTAATCTCTCCCATACTGTTTTCCAATTTTCCCAGCAGTTTTTGTCGAATGGTGAATTTTTATCCCAAAAGGTGGATCTTTGGGTTTATCATTGACTGTCTTGCTGAGGTCATTTACCCCCAAGACTATTCTCCTGATCCTCCCTTCTGTTTCTTAGCCAGTGCCATATTGTTTTCATGACCACTGTTTTATAGTACAGTTTAAAATCTGGTATTGCTAGGCTACCTTCCTTCACATTTTTTTTCATTATTTTCCTTGATATTCTTAATCTTTTGTTCTTCCAAATGAACTATTATACTTTTTTTTTCTAATAAGGTAAAAATGTTTCTTGGTAGTTTGATAGGTTCTTAGCAAGAAGATGAAAAGAAAGATCCCTCATTTGGTGATTTGGGTTGCCTTGTCAGAGTATTTTTAGTTGTTTAGGTATGTGTTGGTGCCAGTTTCTTCCAAGAGGACCCAATTGGTAATCAGTAAATGTTACAAATCAGGATTTTATTTATCTTTTGTTGATCATCTAGACTTAAGAAAGGGATGGAGATGGTGCTAACTTAGAATAAACTTAGAGGTATGGCTTATGTAATTTTTTTTTCTTGGAGAACTGGTTGTTAAAAGTTTACCAGAACTATTATTGTTGTCTTGGGCTAGCATCAGATGTAAAGTTGACAAAATCAGGTCATTTTCATCTCTCCTATTAGGAAGCCTGGGAATTGTAAGGAGTAAGAATAGAGAATATTGTGGTGTGACCCTGGGCATGTCATTTAATCCTCATTGCCTAGCCCTAACCAGTCTTCTGCCTTGGAACTAATACATAGTATTGATTCTAAGATGGAAGATAAGAGTTTAAAGAAGAAAAAAACCTATGTCACATGACCTTAGTTTGTATGTCACATGACCTTAGTAAAGTAGGAGACAAACTCATGCCAAAGATAACAGTAAATTGGGTTAGAGTTGAAGATTTGAGAAAAAAAGATTTGTCACTGTAGTGACAAGAAAAAATAGTCAATGTAGAGTACATGATGTGGAAATATGCATGAGATGAATAAAAGCACTTTTATATAACAGTGAGGTCCCTGCTCTGGTAAGATTCCATAAATAAAGTAGATAGATCACTGGACTTAAAGCCAAGAGACCTGAGATTTAATCTAGCCTCAGGCCTACATGATCCTGGGCAAGTCACTTAACTTCTGTCTGCCCTCACCCTTCCCTCATCTTTAAAATGGGGAAAATAATAGCATCTATCTCCAGGGGTTGTGGTGAGGTTCAAATAATATATTTGTAAAGCACTTTGCAAACCTTAAAGCAATCTATAAATGCTGTTACTAAATTCATACCCGGCAACATGGTTTCTCAACTTCCTCCAGTTATAAAAACTGTTCCTATGGGGAAGAAATCAGGGAGTTCGATTGTAGAGGGGTAGCCACACAGTTTGTACTTAGCAGGTCTACAGCAACAAGGGATGGAGGAGAATCTAGGGTTGAAAGGTTGACCAAAGGATGAGAAGGGAGAAGCGACCACGGAAGCCGGGGCAGTTGGGAATGGGATCAAGGAGCCTAGAGGTTATGTGATAAGGATGGAGACCAGATTCTGGAGAGAAGAAAAGCATAGGTGGTGAGAAAGAGCCAAGAGATAGGGGTCCCAGGAGAAGGAAGTTAATATGGTCATTCACACCCAAGATCTTCAAGTTCAGGGCATGATCCCTGAGAGGAACAACCACCTACTCAAAAGAATCTTGAAATCATATGGCAGCGTCACTGTGTCAAAAGCTCTTTTAATTAATCCTCATAAGAATGGGTACTCCAGAGCTAGCACAGCCAGCAAGCAAATAGAAAGCATGGGAACACCCAGGCTCCTTTTATCCTAGTCCCTAAGCAAAGGTTGCCCTTCCCCTTGTTCACCATTGGCTGATTAATTGAAAGTTAGGAGCTTATCCTGAAAGGATAGCTAATCAGAAGGTACAATTTGCAAAACCAATTATCCTAATTATTCAAGTGGGTTTTAACCAATCAGAACTTGTACAGTTCTAAAACAGAAGGTAAAAAGTCATCTCCCCGTAGTTAATCCAAACCTCCAGAGTGTCTAAACTGAGGATGGTCCTTGGACAGGATACAAAACTAACCCATCACCAGGCCCCATATCTTTCCACTCTGGTAGGACCAGCAGTGCTAGAACTTATGTTCCTCTGTCACAGTCTTTGAGAGCTCAGGGTCACTTTGGCAATACAATTAGGCAACAGAGGCTGACTTTACTGGATTTTGTAAATATCGAGCTATAGAAAATGTGTGTCAGATTGTTGAAACAACTAGCTCAGTGTACCTCATGACCTAGGAAAGGGAGGCTCCTTGTGGACAGTGGCTGGACCACCTTCTTCACAGTAATATCCCCTAATGTAGCATCTACCAGTGCTTTGTACCACATGGGGAATGAATGAAGGGGGAGGAGATAAGATTTCAGACAGCCTCAGGAATAGATCACCTTTTTGGATTTTGCCATCACTGTTTCTAAGGTGGAAGACAACAGCTTCATTATTGGTCAGTCATTTTTTTGTGAGGATCTTGGGTTTACTTTCTTCCTGGTGCCCAACAGATTAAAATATTTGTTCCAGTGGTGAGGGAAGTGAGAAAATTTTATATTTCATTCTGCGTCAACCTTTGTTCTCTTTGAAGTAGCTGAGGTTTGTTAATGACCTTCCCCCAACCAGTCACTGGGAGCTTGGAAATTTGAGACTTTCTGTAGAGTGAATCATTATCTCTAGTCTGTTTGCTATAAAAGATACTACCAGATGGCACATGGAAAAGAACCTAGAAAAGGGATTCTTAACCTTTTCTGTGTCGTGGTCTCCTTTGGCAGTTTGGGAAAGTCTCAGTTTCATGTTGTTAAAGGTATCAAACAAAATACATAGAATTTACATAGGAAACCAATTATGTTGAAATAGTTATTAGTTAATTTTGTCAGTCTATGAATTCTGGACTCTTCAAAATCATTTTATTAAATGTATCAAATAAAATACTTAGGATTATAAAGGAAACCAATTCTATTGAAATAGTTATTCAATCATTATTTTTAAGATGTCATCAGACCCTAAGCTCAGAATATCTTCACAAGATTCAGTCAAAAGACCTAGATTTGAACCCCATATCCCCCAGTTATCAGCTTCCTTAAAGATTCATCTTAAATCCTCTTTTCTGCAGTAGTTGTTTCTGCTTCCCCCAGTTTCTAGTGCCTTCCTTCTGAGATTACGTTCCATCCTACCTTGTATATATTGTGTCTCTGCCTAATTATTGACATGTTCCCCTATCACCACCATCACCCATTTTAGATTGTGAACTACTTGAGGACAAGGACTAGGTTTTTTACTTTCTTTGTATCCCCAACACTTAGCCTAGTGCCTGGTATGCAGTGCTTAATAAATGCACATGGACTTGACTCTCTCTATTTGGGCCCAGAACTCAGAAAAAAGAGCAGTGGTTAAAAGCTACAAAAATGAATTTCCTCCATGAATTTTTCTCTCGCATAAGCAGTATGTCCCTTCTTTCACTCCATGATGAACGTGGAAATGTGTATTGTAGATAACACGTATACAACCTATATCTATTGTGTGTCATCTTAGGGAGGGGGAAGTAGTGGGTGGGATGGAAAGAAAATGGTTCACAAAATGTTACAAAATGATTATTAAAATGTTATTGAGGAGGCAGCTGGGTGTCTCAGTGGATTGAAAGCCAGGCCTAGAGACAGGAGGTCCTGGGTTCAAATCTGTCCTCAAATACTTCCTAGCTGTGTGACCTTGGGCAAGTCCCTTAACTCCCATTGTCTAGCCCTTACCACTCTTGTGCCTTGGAACTAATACATAGTATTGATTCTAATGGAAGGGAAGGATTTAGGGGGGGAAATGGTATTGACATGGAAAAAAAAGATGACCGTTTAGGCTTGATGTCTGAAAAACCTTACCAATGAGACCAGTCCCAAAATTGAATGGGCTGTGTTGGGTGGAAGATGCATCCTACGTGGTTATAAGTTTTCAAGTAGAGAATGGATGACAATTGGGAGGGGATGGCAAAGGGAATTCTCACTTGGATGTGGGTTAGCCTAGATGGTGGTCAATAGGGCACCTTCCACCTCTAATATTCTAAGACTCTGTGTCACAGCCATATTTTTAAAAAGAGAATTCACATTATTGACCTTTGACATTTTAATGATGGTTCTTCTGGACACAGAAACATTGTGGGTGTTAGCAAGTAAAGGCGGGAAGCGGTGATCCCAGGCACTCTACCATCACATTTCTCATTTCTGATCTCTCTGGGTGTCTCCTACTCATTGACTGGCTTTCAGATTCCGTCTCCTTCTTCCCACTCTGTGGGTGGCGTTTTGCTATTTTTCAAAATGAATTTCATTTTCTAGTGCGTATCTAAGCCTCTTTGTAGTATTCCCTCCTCCTTCCTGCTACTTCTTTCTTTCTTTCTTTCTTTCTTTCTTTCTTTCTTTCTTTCTTTCTTTCTTTCTTTCTTTCTTTCTTTCTTTCTTTCTTTCTTTCTTTCTTTCTTTCTTTCTTTCTTTCTTCTCTCTCTTTCTTTCTCTCTTTCTTTCTTTCTTTCTTCTCTTTCTTCTCTTTCTTCTCTTCTCTTTCTTTCTTTCTTGTTCTGTACATAGGTAAAGATATCCTGCCAAGCCAGTAAAACCATTCCTGCTGAATGTTCATTCATTTGGTAATTACTTCAATCCTTGCAGGATCTGTGATTTTATCAGTGGAGCTGCTCTCTGCTTGGGCACACACTGTGCTTTAGACCTATGCTGGTCATCTTGTATTGCTGCACCTTCAAAAACTGAACACCTGGTGGCCAGCACCCTGGTGTTGAACTTGTCTAAATTTAGCTAGGCTGGCCCTTGGATGACAGTCCTACAGTCCATTTTATAACCTGTACCTTGAAACCTTTCCAGCTTTGTAGAACCTGCCAGAGCTTGGGTTCTGCTGACAGGGCTTTTTAAAAACCAGGTCACTTCCACATTACATTGAAGCATCAGAGGGAAACTTTAGTGGAGGTGTGTGGAATAATGGATAAAGTATTGGCATCAACGATCAAGAAGAACTGGGTTCAAATCCTGCTTCAGGTGCTTAGTTATGTGACTGACTGTAGGAAGTCACTTGAGAGTCAAGAGGCTCTCTAACCCTCCAATTCCCCCTCCATAAAATGGGAATAATAATGATTAAATGAAGTAACATTCTAAGTGATTTACAGATCTTTAAAACTGTATTGTTGTTCAGTCATTTGAATTGTGTCTAACTCTTTGTGACCCCATAAGGGATTTTCTTGGCAAAGAGCCTGGAGTGGTTTGCCATTTCCTTCTCCATTTTACAGATGAAGAAACTGGGGCAAACAAGATTAAATGACTTACCCAGGAACCCACAGCTAGCAATTGTCTGAAGCCAGATTTGAAATTAGGAAGATGTGTCTTCCTGACTCCAAGTTTTGCATTCTATCCATAGTGCCACCTACCTGCCATGAAACTCTATATGCATGTTATCTTTTATTATTGTTATTATGTTCAGCCACTGATAAATGGACCTTTTATCAACTTTTTTCTCAGGGGCTAGAATTTAAATTTATGCCACTGGTATAGCATAGATCTCTGGTCCTTGTCCAATCAAAGGGGAAGGTACTCATAACAGCACTTCACAGAATTCACTCTTCTATGGTAGGATGGTGTCTGAATAAATAGGATATCTGAGGTATTTCTGAATGATCCCTTTAAGCTGTTAGCATCAAATTCTTTTGAAAATAATTTCTGCAATAAGTCCACCATAAGACTTTATTCTTTTAGTATTCATCTATTCATTGAGCAAATGGACAGTCTTGTGACCTGAAGGAGTTATGAAGATAACTAAGATAGTGGTCCTGCCCACAAGAGTCTCCAGTCATTTAAGATCATTATTTTAACCAAATGAGTTATTTTGAGGGTCATGGTTTTGCCACCTAACCACAATAGGTGACATTTCTAGTCCGCTTTTATAGCTTCCCCATATGGATTAGTGATCACTTTCTAAAGGAGCATATGCATCACAGTTATCCCTCTTCTCACTAGGATAGGAAAGGAAAGGATCCATTGGGAAGAGAGATTCGGAGGATATCTTTGTATCACATATCTCTGATCATGAGAGACAAGAAATATATTTAGGAAAGGTAGGTGGGTGGATGGAGAGAGAGGAGAGAGACAGAGACAGAGGGAGGGAGAGAGAGAGAGAGGGAGGGACAGAGAGAGGGAGAGGGAGAGGGAGAGGGAGGGAGAGAGAGGGAGAGAGGAAGGGGGGGGACTTTATAATTACTATATACTAGTCACTGTACCAAGCACTGAGGATACAAATAAAAATAAGACAGTTCCTGACCTCAAGGAACTTTTATTCGAATGGGACATAAAGACCACAGATAAAGGGAAAGGGGTAAGAGAGAAAGGGTCATGAGAGATAGCCAGGAAGTGGTTTGAAAGTCTGGCAAGATAAAGCCAAAGCTCATCTATCAGAGTTGGGGGAATCCAGGAGCAGAGGATCCAAAGTTCTGAGGAGGAGGAGACAGAAGTAGTGGTCCAAGTAGTGAAAGTAAGATGAGGAGATCTCCAAAAAGTCACACACACACACACACACACACACACACACACACACACACACACACACACACACAGAGGTATATGAATATGGCCAAGAGTCATTCAAAGGATAACAAAGAGTTCTCAAAAGAGCTAAAAAGCCATTATCAACAATATGAAAGATTACTTCAAATCACTTGTAATAAGAGGAATGAAAATTAAAACTCGAGGTTTTACCTCACACCCAGAAAATTGACAAAGATGTCAGGATATTATAGTCAAAGTTTGAAAGGCTTAAGGAATAGGCACACATATAATAATCCTGGTGGAGTTGTGAATTGGTCCAATCATTCCAAAAAAACAACTTGGAATTATGCAAAAAAAACCCTAAAATATCTATAATCTTTGACCAGAGGTCACGCTGCCTTGCTCTTTTTTATATTTCCAGTGCTTAGCATAGTGACCGGCATATAGTCATTATAAACATTTCATCCATCAGTCTATCTGTCTGTCCATCTTATCTGTCTGTCCATCTCCCTATCTATCTATCTTCCTTACATATCTTAGCAAACAGATTTTATCACTGCTAGGGATATACTCCAAGGAGGTTAGAGACAGAAATATAAAGTTCCTAGCAAAATTTAGACAAATTCGTGACCAGAAATAAAGGTTCAAAAATATCCATTGGAAAATTTTTATGGTAGCAAAGAACTAGAAATGAAATGGATGCCCATCAACTGCACCATGAGAAAGGAGAAATATTAGGCATTCATAGGAACATGCGAATACTCAGACAAACGGATGCAGAGGGAAGTAAGCAGACCCAGAGAAAAAACCATTCATAACTATAGTGGGAAGTACAATAAAATGAAATCAAATACTCTAATTTTAAAGACTTGATAATTATAAAGTTCAGTTCTAGAGGAAAGTTGAGAAAATGCTCCTCTGTTCTTTCAGTAAATGTGGTTTATGAATCGATTTTCCTGAAGTATTTTTTGAAAATCTTTGTTAGAAGGGAAGACTGAGTGTGTGTGGGAGGAGGGACATATTCAGAAATGAATATGATACAAAAACAAAAGCATCAAAATTTAGCCCCCAAATTTGTCTAGCTACCTCTTTCTCTAAGTTGTCCTAAATCTAGCTAATTGGGTATGTGACCTCTAGAATATTTCAGCTCGGAAAGTAACATTCGCTGGAAGATGCCGGTCCTCCCTCCTTTCTGTTCCTTCCCCTTTCTCCTTTTTTCCCTCCTCCCAGATTCTGAAGGGCTGCATAAGTAAGTGTAGATCTATGGGACTTGAGACTGTTCTCCAGAGAACAGAGATTTCCCTCTAGCTGGATATCTGACCCTGACTAATCAGGATATAAAGCAATTTGTGTTCCCAGACGTATCTCTGAGGTATTCCAACTTATGACAACCCAGTCCCTCGCCTTTGCAGAGCCTTAAAAACAGGGGAGCTTCCAACTCCGGTGATATTCATTAAAGCAGAGTGTCCAAGGGGCAGTTAGGTGGTTCAGTGACTGAGTACTGGGTTCAAGTTTGGCCTTAGACACATTCTAGCTGTATGACCCTGGGCAAATCACTTAACCCTCATTGTCTAAGCCCTTTATTTTTCTTTTCTGCCTTGGAACCACAGTATTGACTCTAAGATGGAAGGTAAGGATTTTAAATACATAAATAAATAAGTATTAAAAATAAAAGAAAAAATGAGTATCCATGCAAAGGTGTGCTCAGTGTCATACACATCTTAATGCATGCATACCTCAGAAAACCTGAGTGGAACAAACTTCTATAAATCATCTTTTTTCCTCCCATTGGTTTTAACTGTCTCTTTGAAAAATGCTTGAATTCTTATTGTTAATGGTACTTAACACATTAACTTCAAGGCTCTTGACCTCTTTTACGATCTGTCAGCCTCTCCAGTCCCTTTAAGGATTTTTCAGTCTCTGACCAAATATTCCAACGGACTGGGAGAACTCCTGTTAAACGGAGCCCTGGGGTGAAGCAAATCCTTTGAAAATGAGAATAATCACTGTGGTTAACATCTGTTTTGTAAGGTTGGATTTTTATAAGGGGGCACAGCTGTACGTGAACCCCGTGTGTTTTGGCTCCATCCCTGGGGGATCACGGGGCCAGGGAGTAAGTGATATCACATAGTAAACCATCTGCGCCGCCAGTGCCTTGGGAGGGCCATGGGAGACCTTAAATGTCCTCTGTGTTGTGTGGTCAAGTCACATTGATGGTGCTTTTAAAAGAGAAGCTTTCTCTTTGTCCAGATGTGTACTTGGCATACATCTGTATGTATATGTGCCAACCACAGATGTATGATAGAGCACAATCTCACTTTTGCTTCCTGATGGTTCCCCCCTCCTCCTCGAACCAGCTTCTCCCTCCTTGTTCAAAGTCCATGAAGAACCATTAATTGGTGCTTTGAGAACACCACGTCCCCCCAAAATGTGCTCCCTGGGAACAGTCATAAACATTGCAAATGGGAGATGAACTGAGCAGTGTATCATAGGGTTGTGGCACTTTTATGGTTGGGATATGGCTATCAAGCAATGTGATGTTTTTCAAAAACAAATGCTGGTCACAAGCTTTTGCAGAATAAATAAATAGCCATGTTATCGTAACCAATACATTACTAATCCTCATTCCACACACTAGGAAAAGGCATTTGTGCATCCAGAGCAAAATTTGAAAATTGTGACATTCTCTATTGTTTCCTACAACAAAAGTAGGAGCAGAGTTTTCTGTCTTAAGAGTAGGCTTTGAACCTCAACTATAACCTAAGGCCTCTTTTAAAATGCCCAAGGATCCTGAAAATCAGAATTTTCTGACTTTAAAAAGATATGCATTTATTTTAAAAATATTTTAAAATTTCATTGGTGACCATGACCAAATAATTCATTCCCAAGTTATTGGCCTATTAATGATGAATTTTCTTTACTGAGTTTCATGCAGCCTAGAGTAGTGTATTGAGATTTGAAATCAAGAAGACATACTTTCACATACTTTCTCTGAAGACTTGCTACCCATATGATCCAGGCAAGTCACTTAGCCTCTCATAGCCCCACTTTCCTTATCTTTACATTGATACTCCACCTCATAAGGTTGTTGTAAGGTTCAAATGAAGTATTGTATATAAAATGCTTTACAAAACGTAAAATTATATATGTTCCTGTGATGATTATCCTCCGCCTCATTATTATTAGCTAGGTTGATCCTTGCCTTGTTCTATGACTTGTTATCCTCTCCAATCTTTTAGAGAATTGTTCATAGTCTATAAACAAATCATCCGGCATACTAGAAGAGCTATTGATTAAAGGAGCTTTGGAGTAAAGCTAATCCTTTAAAAATGGGGATCATCATCATCATCATCAATCAATCAATCAGTGCCTTGGTTCATTATCCTATTCAAAGCCTTTCCAGGCTTCATGCTTCAATGACATAGGCTGCAAGATCAGAGAAGGACTTTGTACGGACTGGATATCCCAGACATCCTATTGATATTCTTGCAAGCAAGGTTCCTAGCATCTTGGATGGATCCTTTGTAGTTACAGAAAGGCACAGCCAAGAGTAGAGAGCACAGGCTGGGCAGGTACAAATGGGTTATGATCCACATCATCAGAGGAAATAGCCACATTATTGAGAATACACATCCTTTGGAGTCATATTCAAATGTCCCTTGATTTGTGTTCTCAGTGGCTGCCTGTTTTTGCCTACCTCCATTACAAGCTCTAAGACTATAGCTTCCTTATTCAGTATGAGACTGTGTGAGCATCTAGGTAGCACAGTGGAAAAAGTGCTGAGCCTAGAGTTCCTGAGTTCAAATCTGGCCTCAGACACTTATTGGCTGTGTGGCCACTGTAAGTCACTCAACCTGTTTGCCTCAGTTTCCTGGTCTGTCAAATGAGCTGGAGAAGGAAACAGCAAACCACTCAAGTATCTTTGCCAAGAAAACCCCAAATGGGGTCATGAAGAGTTGAATGTGATGGAAACAACTGAAAAACAACAAAAGTTTTAGGGTGAACAACTTCCTCACATAATAAACATATAAAGCTTGAGCTGAAAATAGGAAGTGTCTATTGCTTTCTGACCATTCTTGCCTTAAGAATTATTTCAGGAGAGTATGGGAGATAAAGAAGGTTAAGTATGGAGCTCCCTGTCCCAGAAGGGCTTAAATAAGCTAATGGATCCGTAGAGGCTTGTTAAAGGAAATTAGAGGTGTTTGGGCACATGCCTAACCCCTGAGAGTAATGGCACAGAGAATAGTAATTATACCTCCCCAAAAAAAACTCCTCCTAAATGCTTCAGATAACCCTCGTGGAGAAAAACCTGACATAAATTGGTCTAACCCTATGTGGCACTTCTGTGCATTTAAAGGATATTGGCTAGCATTTATCTTTGGCTTTTTCAAGAATATATTCAGGTCAAACTATTAATTAACAAGCACTTATTTAATAGCCACTCTGTGCCAGGATATGTTCTGGGTACTGGAGATACAAAGATGGCATGAACCAGAGAGAAGGCTGGTATGGGAGGGAGAATAATACATAATAAATCTGGAAGGGTGGGTTGGGGTTAGGTTATGAAGGGCTTTAAATGCTAAACAGAAGAATTTCTATTTAACCTAGAGACAACAGGGAGCTACCTGAGCAGGGAAGTTATGCTTAAGGAGACTTCCTTTGGGAATTTGGTAGAATTTAGGTTAGAATGGGGAGAGACTTGAGTCAATGAGACCAAACCAGAGCTTGTTGCAGTAATTTAGTTGAGAGATGTTGAAGTAAAATGGCGCCCAACTATGGGGAAAGAGAGAAGAGGTCAGATATTAGAGATGTGGAGGCAGAAATGTCAAAATTAGCAATAATCATTATTGCTATAAAATGAATAATAAAGTTATATGCAATGCTGGGCATTATTAGTTCTAGTGTTACTGTTAATTTGTTCAGTTGTGTCTGATTCTTTGATTCCTTGAACCATAGCACACCAGCCCCCTGTCCATGGGGTTTTCTCGGCAAAAATATGGCAAGTGGTCTGCCATTTCCTTCTCCAGTGGATCACCCTTTTAATTCAGTTACAGTAATTGTCATAGTTATTACTGGCATTTATATAGCATTATAAGTTTTGCAAAGTATCGTACATATATTATGCCATTTGAAAATCACAGCAGGCCTATGAATTAGGAATTATGGTTAGTATTATCCCCATTTTACAGATACGGAAACTGAATCCTTTTGAGATTGTGACTTTACTAGTCACAGCCAGTAAATGCCAGGGGTAGAATTTGAACTCACAGGCAAGAATTGCTCAGGAGGAGAAGGTGTGATAGGTTTATCATCTTTACTGGTAGAGGAAGTTGATACAGCTATGTGATCAAAGATCCTTAAAAGGAGATGAATGAGGATAAAAGCCGTTAGTTACGAAAATCTTGCTCTCTCCAAGCTCAGCATTATGGCCTCTATACCACATTGATTCCTATGGTCAAATAAATGATAATGTGTGAACATAAAGATGAAATTTAATTTATCAAGCTTAATTTATAAATTGAAATTGTTTTTTTTTAAGATTGGGTCTCCCTATCTCACCTAGACTGCAATAGAAACTTCTTATGTGGGCCCAATCCCAATAATGATCAGCAAAAAAGCTCTCATCTGCTCCCTTTCTAACCTGGGCTGGTTTATGCCTCCTTAGACAGCCTGGTGGTCCTCTGCCCAGGGTCAGGGGGTCATTATATTTGTATTGGACTCAGGGTAGAAGCCTGTTTGGCTTTAGCCCTACTGTAGGCCAGAACTCAAGCGATCCACCAGCCTCAGCCAACCCAATAAAAAAGAATTTACAGGTATAACCCACCTCACGGGGCTAAAATCAAACATTCTTACAGCTTTTACACTTAAAATCACCTCATTTCTTCAGTAAAACTGAAAATTCCTACATACTAGTATTGCTGGTGGGAATCTAACATTCTGTAACAGTAACCATAGAGAGGCCTCCTAAATAATCACTCCTCGGTCCTTTTGTTGTTTTTTGTTTTTGACATCAAAGAAGATAATCTTTCTTGTATTTTTTTATGATTATTGTCTGCTCAAACAAATTTATAAAAACCCTGTGACTTCAGAGATGTTCCAATCAATAAATATCTATGATGGTTAAAGTTCTCTCGAGCAGCTAATATCAGTGATCAGCAAATTATTACATTGTGGCTAGAGTGATAGTCTTATTTACAACAGAGTCATTGAACTTCGGAGCTTGAATGATTGGCTAATTTGATGGATGACTGCCCTCCTTATTAGCAGTTCTTTAAAAAACCAAACTAGCCATTTGGTATGCTCTTAGCCTTGGGACCAGAAGAGTAGACTGAGACATGGTTTATCCTTTCCAAGGTTCATCAAGCAGTGTTTGGATAATATTGATAGTTTTGTGAATGAGTCACATAAGTAAGTGGTATAGAGAAAAGTAGATCACATAATCTCTGAAGCATCAGACTCAGTAGAACAAAAGCAACTTTGAAATCCCTCCTCAAACAAAATATCTTCCAAATCTAATCCTGGTACTAGGTAAATACTTCTTGGTTGAGGCCATAGAACCTTTTGTTGTTTAGTCATTTCAGTTATATCTAATTCTTTCTTCCCTGTTTGGGGCTTTCTTGGCAAAGATACTAGGGTAGATTGCTATTTCCTTCTCCAGTTCATTTTACAAATGAGGAAACTGAGACAAGCAAGGTTAAGTGACTTGCCCAAGGCAGATTTGAACTCAGAAAGATGAATCTTCCTGACTCCAGATCCCAACAATTTACATAAATCCCTGTATTTTCTGTCATTGAGGTTTTCTTAGATTTATTTCTCTGGGAACATTTGGCTTCTCAAAAGGAGAATTAGGCTCCCAGTGCTTCATTCCAACCCCACCTTTGATGCTGATGGAACCTTTGTCCCTAGTCTAGGGTCCCAAACTTATCCACCTCCATTCAAAGGAAGGGAATACCCAATATGAAACAGGTTGTTTATTCTCACATAGAAAAGGGAATGCTAAGCAGTCAGGAATCCATTGAATGATAAAAACAGAATCCAATAACTTATCACTACTAGTTCAAGCAGTTGGGAGGTTAATAGTCAAGCCTCATTTAGCCATATTTTCTGTCTGAGGCAGCTCTAATTAATCCTTTTACATTTTTCCCTCCACTGAGCACAGCCTTGATCAAACACCAAGGGGTATCTTTTCCCCAGTGGCCTCATTTTCTCTCGAGTACCAAGGCTTTCCTTGTCAAATTCAATCCTCCTGCTGCTCTTACCCCTCTCCAGTAGACGCTGCCCTTGTTACCAATACCCAGAGGCCTTCCAGGACATTTCATACTCACAAGAGTGATGATGCTAGAGGAAAGGAAATGCCAAAAAAGGGGGGGGGGAGTGTCCAGGAAGCCAGGGACCTCTCAGGTAAAAAGTCTGGCTGATGGGGAATCTATACTCCCCCCGAGGAACAATTCCCCCAGAAGATTCTGGCTCTTCCCCTTGGGCCAGGATAGGGAAGAGCCTTTCCTTCCTCCACCTGCACATCTTGTCTTCTTTATAACTGCTTCTGATATACCTACCAGTGGGAAACTGCCTTCTCTTCTATATCAACGTGATGCCCCATTTCATCGGCTTTTCTGGCTTTGCAGCCATGAGGGGGAATTCAACCCATCACATATAGTCAGAAGATGGAAGAGTTTATTTGCAGACTCAGATTTCCATGTAGTCCCCAAGAGGCAAAGACTTATCTACATGTAGGGAATGGGGGTAGAGGAGAAAAAAAGGCTGTATGCTTGACTGATCTGCCCTAAGGAGGCCACGACTATTAGGGGGTGCTATATGTAAAAAACAAGATGTGATTATGGAGATAGCTTTGTTCAAAGATGCACTGGATAACAAAGTTATCAACCAAAGCAACATAAAACAGGGAGGCATATGTTTACCCAGAGTTAATCCAAGTCATAGGGACCAAATATAAAAAGGATTGTTTCTTTTTTTAATTAAAAAAAAACATTAAAACTCCAAAACATATAATAAGCAATTTCTAGTTCTTCTATTCTTGGTAAGAAGTAAAATATTTCAGATTTTGGGGTACTATGTCAAAGAGAATTACTTCTTGATGGCAAGGTTCTTCAAATATTCCTATTTATATTGTTCTAATTGCATTGAGACACAGAAATATGATAAAGTGTCCTTAGAGAAATTAAGGATTACTGGAGTAAAAGATTGCTTTATCTTTCTACACACAAAAAAATTGGATGAAAATGTATTTGTGCCCAAATTTTAATATGCAGCTTGATGAATAGTCCATTAATATGTGTGTCTTTGCAGATAGATGATGGGCCCAGTTGCCAGGCATAGAAAATTGGGATGGATTCTAGTTATAAAAATTTGGGCAAGATCTTATTTGGGAAATTTTACAGTGCTTTTTAAAATACTTCTAAATTTACTTTGCAATAGCCTTTTACCTTCAAAACAATATCCTCCCAATCATACTACATAGTTGAAAATTGTGAAATAATATAGTATCAGAAAAATAAAAATTACTGGCGAACAAATAGATGGATGCATGGAAAGCAATGGAAAGATGCATTATAAGTGTACCCTATTGCCATCAGTGGCATGCACCTATCAATGACATAAAATACATCACCAAGGATATAATTGTGTTTGGAAAAGGAAGAGGGTCAGACAACAGAAAGTTCTCTAAAAATGTTAAAAGATTCAAAGGCCTCCAATTGGGACAGATCTTCAACAGAATATTATAAAAGGACATAAGTCAAAATTGCACAGGATAAAACATGAAGGGATTATGAATTACACTGATGGGGAGAATACCTATTTCTGAAACAGGAGCATAGAATTCATCAGAGATATGAGGATAGAAGATCTATTTAAGAAAATCTTTAGACTAAGAACCTTAAGTGTCTGCATAGGTACAACTTGCTAGTTTTCAAATGGGTAATAGACTTTATTAGCTAGTTGTAGACACTGGTCTTTGAGTCAAGAAGACCTGGTCATGGAAAGACCCCCGTGAACTGATGTGGAGTGAGCAGAACCAAGAGAGCATTGTACCCAGAAAGTGAAACATTGTAGAACGATCTAATGTAGTAGGCTTTGCTACTAGTAGCAATGCAGTGATCCAGGATAATTCTGAGGAATTTATGAAGCTATCTACATCTGGAGAAAGAAGCGGAAGTAGAAACACAAAGGGAAAACATATGTCTTATCACTTGTTTATATGGGTGTAAGATTTGGGGCTTTGGTTTTTTAAAATTACTCTATTGAAAAAATGAATAATATGGAAATAAGTATCAAGGGATAACACATGTATAACCCAGTGAAATTGCTTGTCAACTCCAGGAAGGGGGAGGGAAGAGAGGAGGGAAAGAAAAAGAATCATGGAAACATGGAAAAATATTTTAAAAATTTTTAAATAGAGGGGAAAAAAAGACCTGAGTTCAAAACCCTCTTCAGACATTCAGTAAAAATGTGTTTCTGGGTAAGTCACTTCATTTCTCTTTCCCTACTGCCTACAAACATTCTCATGTCTCCTCCATCCTTTTTAAAAAAATCTTCCCTATCTTTGGTTATGTATGAGTATGCTCTTACATCAATTACCAATATGGAAGTGTGTTTTGCATGACTATAAAAATAAAATTTAAAAACAAAAATCTTCTCTATCATTTGTTTTACATTCTTTTTAATTGTTCAATATTTATTTTATCCCAATTGCATGTAGACAAAATTTTTAATATTAGTTTTCTGAGATTTCCTCATCCTTAAAACTGAAAAAAAAAAAACAAAAATTCTCTCACTTGATCCTACCATCCTTTCTAGTTACCATGCTATATATCTCTTCTGTCCTCAGCTACACTCCTTCAGAAATGCCTATAACTGATGCCTTCACTTCCCGGCCTCTCACTTCTCTTCTAAACCCTTTGTAATCTGGCTTCAAATTTCATTATTCAACTGAAACTGCTCTATCCATAGCATTCAGCAGTGATCCTTTTTAATTGCCAGATTTAAAAGCCTTTTAATCCTCATCCTTCTTGACCTCTCTGCATTCTGTAACACCAGTATATCTTGTGTATATATAGTTGTTTGCATGTTGTCTGCCTTGTTCTAGAATGTGAGCTCTTTGAAAGCTGCAACCGTCTTTTTGCCTTTCTTTTCAGCACTTAGAATAGTGCCTGGAACATAGTAGCATTTAATAAATGCTTATTGATTGATTGGGCCTTGGTTTCTTCATCTGTAAAATGAGGGGGTTGGACTCGGTGACCTTTAAGATCTTTTCCAGCTCTTTATCTATGATCCTGTGACTTTAGCAATGACACAGCAATGTGCTTCTTGTAGCTTCCTTATCTCTAAAGAGAAGTGTTTGTCATTTGCAGTCTTGGTATAAATGATTGTCATTCTCCCTGGGCTGAGACCCAGAATTAGCCCTGCTCTCACTAGCATGTCACTGTCTTCTTTGTGAGTTCCTACCTCATTAGCCTTCACATCTTATTTGGGAACCTGAGTTTAAAATCCTGATTTAGTTCTTCCGACATTTCTGGGAAGCCATGGTGACCACAATTTCAGAATTTAGGTCTCTACTGAAATTCATACTTTATCAGCACCCTTTGCAGCTTCTATTCCACTAGATTTATTGCATGTGTATAATATACCCTGTCCTATGCTAGATACTAGGAGAGCAGAGAGGAGGGAAAAATAAACAAAATGAGAAGAAATAATCTTTGCCCTTGAAACTTAGTAGATACTTGTGGAGACATATTCATTCAGAATAATAAGTAGTACTATAAATAATAAAAATAATAAATATAATCAAGAATTCATGGGTAATGTTGCTATTGCTTCATAAATTAGGTGTGTAAGATCAGTGCCTGAATCCTTTATCCTGAACAATTAGGTAATATTTGATATTTAGATAAAATCTATATCTAAGGGACAGGTAAGTGGCTCGGTAGATTGAGAGACAGTTTTTGAGATGGGAGGTCCTGGGTTCAAATCCAGTTTCAGATACTTCTTAGCTGTGTCACCCTAGGCAAGTCACTTAACCCCAAGTGCCTTGTCTTTACTGCTCTTCTGCCTTGGAATCAACACACAAGGCAAGGGTTATAAAAAATGAAATAAAAGAGTGAAATCTATATCTAAATTTAGATATTTAGATACAAACTGTGCAGTTAAATGCTATATGAAAAATAAGGCCACGTCTATGGCCTCTTGATTTAGACTATCAGACTATCCATTGGCATGGCTAAATGAGATGATTCACATGTATTTCAATTATCTTTTTTTTTTAAATAGGACTCCTTAATATGATAGTTGCCATAGATATTAAAGAATGAAGTAGATAGTCCTAAAACAGTACCTGAGCACAATTTGACCTCCTTCTCAATATTCCTTTTCTGATTTTCTCCACATTGAACACTACATGTATGATATCACATATAGTAAATACGTCAGTGTTGAGAGGATTTGAAGCAAAAAGAGATGAGAATGGGGTGTTCTCAGGAATATGCTAACTATTTAACAACCAGCTCTTCAGGGGGAAAATACACATGACACACTTTAATCTGCATTCTTGTAATTCTCTCCATTAATCAACAATTCAATAAATCAAGCCTTCATCTGTACACATGCCAATTTCTAAGATGCAAATGCTCACAATGAAAATTCAACAGTCAGCTCCAGCACATCCCTGGGTACATTAAACTTTTTAAAAATTACATTCATTATAGTTTTAGAATTCTAGATACTATTCTACTTGAGGCTCATTTATTCGACAGGCTATAAGAGAGATGCATTTGTAATACTAATGGTTATTTTATCTGATACATTAGCTGCAGATTATTTTTTCTTTAATCCAGAAATACACCCAGGCTCATGGTTTCATGATTTAGCTGAGTCACAGACAGTCTCTTAGTGTCCCAGAAACAGTGGGAGAGCCTCCAAGTCATTTTGCATTAACTGGTCAGTGCCTCGTTTCAAATAACTGAATATAGATAACTTCATTAGAGTAAGCATTTGCTGCCCTCTAAAGATGAGATACAACCCTAGACTTTAACCCCTAATAGCATAACTCCTGCCTTAGTATATTTGGGATACAAATAGTGTTTGCCTATAAGATGGAAAGTCTTTTCATGTTCACAAAGTCAAAGCTAACTTAGATGCACTAATTTGAGATTTTTTTGGAAGTAGCTGAAGTTTAAAGCCTCTCCAAAAAGAATAGCTTAAATAGTTTGTGGTGAGGACTAATTTAGGTCAGAGAGAGCTCATTGCCTTTAATAAGCATAGCAAACAGCTTTCCTACAAAGCAGCAGCTTTGCCTTGGTGCCTTTCACAAGTCCTACCCCTCTGGTGCAGATGGGAAAGGAGGTTGTAACCTGTGAGAAAATGTTACTGATTTTCACTAACAGAGGAGAAAGCCCAGGTGACTCAGGGGTTGTGGGGAAGCTATGGAAATGCTGAATTTAGAAAACCAGAGGTGAGGCGGATATGTTAAGGGTAGAGTATTCTTTATGACCTCCTAGTGGAATGGATCATTCCAAATCAGTTGATCCTAACCTACCCACTGTAGAGACTGCGATTCTATTCTGGTTCAAATGTTGGCAGTACAAATTAGGGTATGTGAGCAGCTTAAATGTGTGGGCTTTATTTTAGGAATCCCAAGGGAAATAAGCATTAATGATCAGTTAATTGGCTTTTTGTAAATAGCTCTAGCTGGAGTCCAAGACTGAAATTTAACTGGAGAAATGGGACCAGAAATTGACCTAAGCAGAACCTTGTGTTATATGATTCCATAATGTTGTCTATCTGTACCCCCAAGAACCACACTGTATGACATTGTAGGAAGAGCAGTGCACTTGAAACCTGAAGACAAGTTCAAATCCAAGCTTAGATGGTGTCTAGAAAATTGTTTTCCCTCTTGGGGCCTCAGTTTCTTCATCTGTAAAATGACAGGGATGTGCCTAGTAGATTTCTGAAGTCCAGTTCTGTCATTTTTAGATTCTACTTGTCTGCTTTTCTCAGGATGTCACCTGTGGTCTCAACTACCAAGTCGAAATGCATTGATATAGGGAATTGGAAGCTCCTAAGGCTCTGTTCACATTTCTGCGCAATCAATCAAATTCCTTCTGAAAGAGATTAAAATTCACTATGAATAGAGCTAGAGAGTACTCTGTTCTTCATCCTTGTTAGGGCATTTATTATATTTCCCAGTTGGAGTTATACTGAGGACTTGTAAAATGCAAGGACTACTTAGCCTCTTGGTTCTTCATGGTTCAGGAGCTGGTGACCAGGAACTGTTTATCCTTATTTTTTAAACCCTTACCTTCCATCTTGGAATCAATACTGTGTATTGGTTCCAAGGCAGGAGAGTAGTAAGGGCTAGGCAAAGTGCAAGGGTCACACAGCTAGCTATGAAGTGTCTGAGCCCAGATTTTAACCCAGGACCTCCCATCTCTAGGCCTGGCTCTCAATCCACTGAGCCACCCAGCTATTCACTATTTAACCTTATTTTTTTTAAAACCCTTACCTTCTGTCTTGGAGTCAATACTGTGTATTGGCTCCAAGGCAGAAGAATGGTAAGGGCTAGGCAATGGGGGTCAAGTGACTTGCCCAGGGTCACACAGCTGGGAAGTGTCTGAGGCCAGATTTGAACCTAGGACCTCCCATCTCTAGGGCTGGTTCTCAATCCACTGAGCTATCCAGCTGCCCCCTATTTAACCTTATTAAAGGACATTTACTTTAGTGTTTCCCAGCTAAGACTATACCAGGGACCAGTAAAATATTAAAAAATCCTCCCAAGGACCACTCAGCCTAAGCATCCCTATTCTCCATGGTTTGGAAGCTAGAGACCTCAAGAGACTCATGATGAAAAAAGCTATCCACCACCACAGAACAAATTTGCTGAATCTAAATCCAGATTTTTCCCTACATAAGTGATATGTGTCTTCTTTCATAGCATTAGAAACATGGAAATATGGGTTGCATGATAGCATGTGTATAACCTATATCATATTACCTGCTATCTCAGGAAGGGGAGAGAGGAAGAAGGGGAGGGAGGGAGTAAATGTAGATTGTAAAATGTCAGAAAACAATTATTAAAAATTATATTTACATGTAATTGGAGAAAATAAGATAATGAAAAACAAAACAAAAAGAAAAAATGGATGATAGAGGGAAAGATGATCCTGGCACACAAATCCAAATTAGAAACTGGAGATATAAGTAAATAGAAGATGGAACCAAACACTATGAAGAAATATTATAGATCTAGAGATGCCCAAGACACAATTTCAGAAGAAGAGAATAACTCCACAATAACTCTTAAGTATATACCCTCAGGAAAAAGGATGACTTGGCCACAAAGTATAAGAGTGCTTCAAGTACTACAAATACAAGAGCACACGTACTATAAGCATACCTGGGAAAAATGAAGCAAAAAATAAATGTGAAATTATAAGTGAACTAAGCTCTGGAAGAAATAATTAGAGGGAGAATAAATGGCATAAAACAGAAGGTAGAAAACCTTGCCCAAATAATGAACTCTCAAGTCAGAATGGACCAAGCAGAATTCAGAATACCTCTGTGAGGTAACAAGAAATTTTTAGAACAAAAAAAAATGAATGAATAAAAGAAAATATGCAATATCCACTATCAAAAAGTACCAACTTGGAAAATCAGTCAATGAGACATAATTTAAGAATGATCGAGTCTATGATTTAGACATAAAGGGCTATACCATAAGTAAATGAAAGGAACATGGAATAGTTTAGCTGTCATATCTATGGATAAGTGAAGAAGTTATGACCAAGCAATAGCGAAAGAGCTTTATGAGTTGTTAAGTGACTAATTTTGATTTTATTAAGTTTAAAGGGTTTTGTACAAACAAAACCAATGCAGCCAAGATTAAAAGGAAAGAAGAAAAGTAGAGGGGAAATTTTACAATAAGTGTTTATGGTAAAGGTCTTGCTTCTTAAATATATAGGTAACTGAGTCAAATAAAAGAATGCAAGTCATTCCCCAATTGATAAATGGTCAAAGGATATGAACAGGCAATTTTCAGGTGAAGAAATCAAAGCTATTTATAGTCACATTGAAAAAATGCTCTAAATTACACTTTACACTTATCATATTGGTTATTATGACAGAAAAGGAAAATTATAAATGTTGGAGGGGGTTTGGGAAAATTTGGACACAAATGCATGGTTGGCAGAGTTCTGAACTGAACCAAACATTCTGGAGAGCAAGCAATTTAGAATCATGCTCAAAGTGCCATAAATCTGTAGATACCCTTTGACCCAAGAAAAATCACTGTTAGGTTTGTATCCCAAAGAGATCAAAAGATTTTTTTTACAAAAATATTTAATCAACTTCTTTGTGGTAGCAAAGAATTGGAAGTTATGGGGATGTCCATCAATTGGGAAATGACTAAACAAGTTGTGGTATATGATTATAATGATATTGTGCTATAAGAAATGACAAGATGCTTTTGGGAAAACCTGGAAGGATTGATATGAAATGATGCAAAGTGAAGTGAGCAGAACCAGAGAACCATTTTACACAGTAATAGCAATATTGTAAGATGATCAACTGTGAATGACTTGGCTGTTCTAAAAAAATACTATGATCCAAGATAATTCCAAAGGACTCATGATGAAAATTGTTATCCACCTCCAGAGGAAGAATTAATAGAATCTGAATGCAAATT
Source organism: Monodelphis domestica (assembly GCF_027887165.1). Lineage (NCBI taxonomy): Eukaryota > Metazoa > Chordata > Mammalia > Didelphimorphia > Didelphidae > Monodelphis > Monodelphis domestica. The sequence continues at coordinate 206,422,792 of NC_077228.1, forward strand.
GAAGCAAACTATTTTTCAGTTTGCTTTTTCCTTTTTTTTGTCTGTTTTTCTTCCCAACATGTAAATATATTTTGCATGATTACACAATATATAATCTATATCAAATTGCTTGCCATCTCAGGAAGAGAGACAGGTGAGAGAGAGAGGGAGAAATTTTGGAACTCAAATTTTTAAAAACAAATGTTAAGAATTATTTTACATGTAATTGGAAAGAAACAAAATATTATTTAAAGTGAAAAAATAAAAAAGAATAATAAGACTCTAAAATTATAACCAAAAAAGCAAAATTTGAAATAATTAATGAAAATTTACCAAAACTATTAGAACTAGATGAAAAAGTAAAAATAGGAAGAACTCCCCCCCCCAGTTATATTTTGAGTGAAACTCCAAAATGAACATCTTTATTAATGTTAATAGTTAAAGTTTCCCTATCAAGGAAAAAATACTGCAGTCATCCAAAAAGAACATGTTCAAGTACCAAGGACTTGGCATAAGACTTGGCAGCTACTACTATAAGGAAAAGGATATCTTGGAATGTGATATTGTAGTAGAAGGCAAACTATAAAGGCTCACAACCAAGAATTACTTAACCCTGAAAAAATTAATTTATACTATAGAATTATTCCTACAAGGGAAAAAATAAGTCTTTAATATAATAAAGAATTTTCAAGAACGTCTAATGAAAAGACTAGAACTGAGGTAAACTTTGACATGAAAACACAAGAATCAAGAAAAGCCCACAAAGATAAATTGTTTTAAAAAAAATTAGTGCAATTAGAAAAAAGGGGTTATATTGATGATCTGCTTATATTCTAATGGGTAAGAAACAACTATTCCTTCAGAAATCTAATGTCTTCAAGCTTCATAAAAGGAGTTAGATAAATGAGATGGGGAGGGGGTCTGGTTCAATGTTGATTATTTTAAGATTAAATAGAAAAAGGGTGGCAAGGAGGATACACTAGGGAAACAAGAAATGGAACTTATTTTTCATAAGTGGGATACATAAGAAGCAGCAGAATAGAATCTAACAATATGTTGTTTACAAGAGACAGTTGAAGAATAAAAATTTTCAAAATGTTGAAACAAGGGGCTAAAACAGAATTTAGTATGCTTAAGTGAACTCAAAAAATAGAGGTAGCAATGATAATCTAAGAAAAGGACAATAGTAAAAAATAGGTGTAGTTAAAAGGTGGGGACAGTAATTTGGGGTTTGGGTTTTATAAGATTACTCTTGCAAATAATGAATAATATGGAAATAGGTTTTGAGAGATAAATGTATCATCCAGTGGAATTATGTGGAATTACTTGTCAACTTCCAGAGTGGGGAGGGAAGCAGGGAGAGAAACAACATGAATCATGTAGCTTTGGAAAGCTGATGTGTAAATCTGCAACAGAATAAAATTTAAGAAATAAAAATAAAAGATGGGGACAGCTAGGTGGCGCAGTGAAGCGAGCACTGGGTGAAGAATCAGGAAGACCAGACTAAAATCTAGTCTCAGAATCTTACCATGATCCGGGGCACTTCATCCCACTTGCCTCCATTTCCTCATCTGTCAAATGAGCTGGAGGAGGAAATGCCAAACCACACCAATATCTCTGTCAAGAAAACCACAAATGGAATCATGAAAAGTTGGATGTGACTGAAATGACTAAACGACAACAAAATGATTAAAAGATTAATCAAAGAAAACTACATTATATTTAAAGACACTGAGAGGCTTAGTGACTAGTATCTGGTCACACACTAATATCTATCAAAGGCAGAACTTAAACCTACTTCTTCCTCCCTCCTTCCCTTCCCTTCCCTTCCCTTCCCTTCCCTTCCCTTCCCTTCCCTTCCCTTCCCTTCCCTTCCCTTCCCTTCCCTTCCCTTCCCTTCCCTTCCCTTCCCTTCCCTTCCCTTCCCTTCCCTTCCCTTCCCTTCCCTTCCCTTCCCTTCCCTTCCCTTCCCTTCCCTTCCCTTCCCTTCCCTTCCCCTTCCTTCCTTCCTTCCTTCCTTCCTTCCTTCCCCATGGTTATATGATTCTTGCTGTGTCCCTCCCCTCTTCCCTCCTGCATTCCCAGAGATGACAAGCAATTCCACTGAAACAAACCTCTTTTTAATAGGTACTCTATGCAATTTGCAACCCTACCTCTCTTGATATCTTGATAAAGATAGCAAAATGTTAATAAATAAATAAATAGAATGGAAAGGAAAAACTAGAAAAGTAAATCTTTTGAAAAATAGACTTTTGTAGCATCTTGATTTTCAGAAAAGATAAACTAGATTATTTTCATTATATGAAATTGAAAGGCTTTTACATTCCATTTACAAAATGAACATAATTATGCCAAGAAGGAAAGGAATCAGCAGGGAATAATCTTGGTATCAAATATCTCCAATAAGATTCTTATAGCCAAGATAGATAGGCAAAATTGGTTGCCCTACATTCAGCGAATTGGCAAACATAACCAAATATGAAAAAAGTCAGTGATAGAAAGACTGGCATACTAATGCCCTGTTGGCCCAGCAGTGAATTAATCCAATTATTCTATAAAACAATTTGCAATTATGTGAAGATTGTGACTAAACTGTGGATACTCTTTAGTTTGTATATTCTACTGTTGGGCATATTTCAAGGAGATAGATAGTAAAAGGAAGGTAATATGTATCTAAACATACATTTATATTAGCATTTTGTGCTTACGAAAGCTTTTTTACATACATTCTTATTTGATCCTCTCCATGACCATCTGAGATAGATTGTGGAAAACCCTTATTCCTATTTGCACAAGAAGAAACCAAGATTCAGACTATCTCAACATCACACAATTAGTAATGGAACAAGCCAGGACTTGAACACAGAACCTCTGACCTCAAATCTTAAATTCTTTTAAATCCACTATGATCCCAGATATAAAGCCTGCTTTCACTGCTGGCCACTGACTAAGCATAGTTGGCTCCATGGGCAGGCTCACTCCTGACCTTCAGCATCACAGACAGACCATTAGGCTCCATAGTGAATCCTACTTCCCTGAGATCAGGCAAGGAAGGATTTGAACTCAGATCTTGAATCCAACTTTGTTTCCAAAGAAGAGATGGGGAAAAAAAATGCATCTTAGTTCCTTCTTTTCATAGATAAGGAAAACTTAATATAGAGCCAGAGATAGTCAATATGATGACTTTGCTGAACTGTTGGGGGGGTTCCTTACGTTTTGTTTTTTTTTCATAAGGGATGGCTTTCTGAATAGGAAGTAGAATGATCTGAAAAGGGACATATTCAGAAATAAAAGGAACAGAAGAGCAAAGTGTATAATAAAAATTTCAATTAAAAAAACTTTCCTATCCTTTGTTGTTCATCATTCAGTCACATCCAGCTCTGCATAATCTCATGGACCAGGGCATGCCAGCCCCTTCTTTACTCCACTGTGTCCTGAAGTCTGTCCAAGCTCATGATTTTGCTTCTATCTCATGTCCATTATAAATTCCCCCACACTCTCAGTTGTGAAAAATGTCATCTTTCAGTCTCATCTCATCATTCTAGTGTGACTAATTTTATTATTTTTATGTATTATATGTAATAATATATTTTATACACATATATCATTTTTACTATATATGATATATATTTTAGGTATTTATTATATTATTATATAGTGCATGAGATTAGGGAAACTGTCAACAGTAATATTGGTATAGATACTGAAAAATCAATAAAACCAAGAGAGAAAAGCTAATAAGTTAGGTAAAAGGATGGACCTCTTGCAATGTATTATCATGACATGGAAGTAACTCTGTGTTCTTGAATAGACCTTACTGAGATGAAAAGCAGGGAGTTTAGTGACATTCACAACTTAGCTGCAGGCTAATGAATTTTTCAGCCCCAGCAACTTTCTGAGACCCTCTACAGAGTGATAAAGGGATTATGCCAACTTCCCTGCCAAAGTTCATTCCCCCTGCTCTGTATGTATCTTGGGTGACCTGTCCCTGTTCAATCTGCATGCTGGGCTCCCCCATTGGAATATAAGCTCCTTGAAGGCAGGAACGATTTCATTCTTTGTGTTTGTCTACCTTTATGTTTGCCTAGCACATGCTTGGTGTAAGTGATTAATAAATAAATGCTTGTTATTGACTGATTCATTCCTTCGTTAGGGTCACAAATGGGACTTAAACCTTGGTGATATCTACAAGAAACTTTCTTCCCCCTGGCAACTTAGAATAAAGTATTAAGGTCACAAATGGGACTTAAATCTTGATTATATCTAACAAGAACCTTTATTTCCCCTGGCTACTTAGAATAAATAAGACCTTTCTTTTGGCTGTTGTGTCAAATATAATACAGAATCATTTTAAGGCATTACAGAATTCATATTTTTTCCCTCGGTGAAGCTGATAGTACAGGTTATCATAATTTTTTTAGTTTCAAAAAGGAATTCTCATTCTCTAAGAATTTGGGAAGCACTGGCATAATTATTGGTACAATAGGACCTTGTTTTATGAGAACTCAACACACAAGAATTCAGGTAGGTGAAATGAAGGCCTACTGAGAATTCAGCAACTGGCAATTGAAAAAAAATGAAGGCAGAAAAATACATAAAAGAAAAATGTTTAATTAGGCACTAAATCTGCACCATTTCTCTAAGAGGCATAAAGCCTGGCAGTAGTTTGCCCAGACCACTCAGAGAAGCCTTAGTGTGAATCATTACA